>NW_026555337.1:37504614-37761128 GCF_029017545.1 Prosopis cineraria | reverse complement strand
CCAATAAAAGGTTTAAGACTTGAAAATAATTTATATATATTTTATGAGACTTTATGGTAATTAGACTTTGAAGTGATTTTCTTAAAATACATACCTACAAAAAAAAATTAATAACATTAAATTCTTTTTTTATAAACGCTTTTATTAATTACATAGTAAAGAGAGATTATATAAGAATGAAATTAAACATATTTTTTATCATAAAAAAATAATACATCAAAAAAGAAATTAAGGAAAATAGATTTTAATTGAAAGGTAATTTTAAAAAGTAATGATAACTTTTTTTAACATTTTATTAATAAAAACCACCTTTAGCTACGTTTCATTTATCATTGTGAAGTTATACTTTGATTGAATGAAGTGATTTTTTTTTTTTTTTCCCTCATCATAAAATAATTATATAATGGTTGAAAATGGATTATAGAGTATAGAGATCCAGCCACAGGCAACCGATCACGAAGCTTGCATCCATCACATGGCCATGCCCTTTTGACCTTTTCGGCTAAGTCCACCTAAGCAATTATTAATGTGCATATCAATAAAAATAATTTTAAAAAATACATTTAGATAGCTTGTAAATTGATAAATTTATATTTAAATATTATATTTAAAATTCATGTATTTTAAAATTATTGGTTTAGATATTGTAAATAATTTTAAAGGTAAAACAGAGACAAGCTAAGATTTTAAACAGAAACAAAATATTAAAACTAATGGGTTGTTTGTATTATTCAGTTGGTGAGAGACCAAAATGAGAGATGAGAGGAGTAACGAGAATAACACAGGCACTAATGGTGAAAATTTGTAGAAAATGAGAATTTAAAATTATAAATAAGTTACTATAATAAAACATAAATTTGGATTAAATCTAATTTTAAAAACTTTTATGTATCTAAATGAAATATCTAATTTAAATTTAAATCCAAATCTTCATACATTTAAATATATCTTTAAGTTTGACTTACAGAATTGACCGAGGTTAATTATATATGCTTGTAAATTAGCTCTTCCAGTTTTTTAATAAAATTTTTTTGGTAAGTTTGCGCTGAAGTTGACCAAGGTCAAAATATGCTTTTGAAGCTTGAAAAATATTTTATAAAGATATTTACAGATCTTCCATTAACAGCAAAATGTTTACTGTTGGTGGATTATATGTCAGTTAATCTTGACCAACTAAAGCAATCTTTGTTAATTGTATTCATACGCCAAACTTGAATTCAAACTTTTAGTAAAACACATTATTTATAGATTATAAATAATAATACTGTTAGATCTAATATCTCAATTCATATAAACAAATAATATTAAACAAAATAATGTGAGTATATCTGAAGAATTCATGATCACTAGAGATAGCTCGATTATCTCGAGTGTAGATAAATGCATAACCCACAGGACCTCTGAAGTTTGCAAAGAGTTCAAAGATAATGGAGATAAAATAAAGACTTTTGTGATTATCGACTGATCGGCTTATAAGGATTAAATCAATAACATTCTTAATAAATAAATTAATTAAATAATTTCATTATATCTGACCTAGTCAATTAAGAGATAAGAAATAATTGATAGCTACAGGATTGTGAGTTAGGCCTCTATCCATTGAACTCACTTATCTAATTCATCTATTACGATCCATATAAGATCATAATGATCAATCTATTTGAGTTTATTAATTAATATAAATTTATAAATAAATATTTCAACAAATACGACTTATTTTGAGAATGCCTGCCGTGCGGGTTGTTGACTCTTTATTCTTCTTATTATTTCATTTCTTTTGAACTTCAAATTCCTTGATTCCTTCAGTTTCACTGAAACGAAAGCCGCTGAAATTGATACTGAAAACAATATAATTAATCTTGATCGGAGCTTTATAAATTATAATTAATTAGCCAGTATTAGCGGCAGAACAAAACTGCTATAAAAAAGAACTTGGACCAATCCATTCAACGGAGTTCAAGTTGTCCATAATTAATTTTTTATGAGTATTATATTCAGAAAAATAAGCAAATAATACTACTCCATCAACTTCAAATTATAAAACATTTGAATAAAATCTCATATATATCAATAAATTTTATTAAGTTCACTTGACAACCCTAATTTTTTCAAAAAAAATATAAACTTTTAAAAATAATTTTCATTTAATATATTGAAAAGAGAAAGAGAAGAGAATTAAATAAATAAATAAAGTAATATTGGAATAAGCCAATTAACAAGATCTTAATGTTTTTAAAATGTTCTATATTTTGAAATGTTGAATCTCTTTTGAAGAATGTATAATTTGAGACAGGAGGAGTATTAGTTTTGAATCTTGTGGCACTTATATATCACTAACAGATGGACCAATTTTTATTATTACCTTTTCTGTAGATGATTTAACGAACTTATTTTCTTGTTGCCCAAAAAAAAAATTGGTTAACTTAGTTTAGTAGGTCAGGTTTATTAATCATGTTTATGCTTAACTTATTTTAGTAGGCCACGTTAACTTGTGTGGATTGGACCACTTCCACAATTCCTTGCTTATTTTTAGTGAAGATCTTCTTGATTGATTAAATAATATTTGATTAGTGAAAATGGTGAACTAATTGTAATAATGTGAAATGCCAATTTGACTCTTCAATTATAGGTCTAGGAGCATTTGAAACTCAAAAATTATTTTTCATATAATGTTTTTTTAATATTTAAAAATGGTACAACATTACCTTTAATTAACAGATGTTAACTTTGATAGTTAGTTAATTAAAAAATTACAGAAAATAATCACAAAAATTATAAAAAAGGACATAAAAACTTACAGAAAAAGATCAAAAAATATAATTTTTATATGATACTTGTTTGTAATTTTTGATAACCTTTTTTATAATTTTTTGATTGACTGAAGGTTAAAGTTAATTTTTATTAATGGTAAGGGCGAGATTGTATGGTTTTTAAATGTTAAAGGAGAATATTACATCAAAAATAAGTTTACAGTCCCAATCTCCCAAATGCTTATGATTGGATATATAGTTTAAAGATAAAATTATTCTTTAATCTTAAAAAATATTATCATTTTAGGAAATATATTAGCGAGTGATTATAGGAGTAGAAGACTTTTTTTTCTTTTTTTGCTAAAAGAAGTAGAAGATATCTACTTGTATAAATATATCTAGAGTGTAAAAAAGAATTATTATTGGAATAACTTTTATGCTCAAATTATTTGATTTGATCTGATTTGTTTGCACTTAATAAAAATCAATAAAATTTTTAAAAACAATCGGTGCATAAGTACTGCACACAGTAAAAAAAAAAACAGCATTTTCCATCGCTGATCAATAAAAACTCTCTTACTAACCTTTTTAGTGACGGAATGCTTCTGTCGATAAAAACACTATAACTAATTCTTTAGTGATAGAAGTTTAAATTTTGTCACTAATTTTTGAGATAGCCTATTCCAACTTAGCGACAAATTAGTAACAAAATTCCTACTGCAAATTAGTGATGGAACGTCTGTCGCAAATCAACAATGGATTAGCGATGGAATTTCTATTGCAAATTAATGGCAAATCAACAATGGAAATTCTATCTCAAATCAACAATGGAAATTCTATCTCAAATCAGCAATGAAAATTCTATCACAAATCAACGACGAATTAGTGATAGAATTTTTGTTTGACAATCAGCGGCGGAATTTATGTCACAATTCTATTGCTAATTTTATATTTTTTAAATAATTATTTTATTTATATGTATCATTTTTTATACACCTGAACATTTGTTAATTATATTAAAATTACTATAAAACAAGCAATTAAAATTTACTCAATAATTATTCCAGAAAACAAACATTTCAAATGTCACAAGTCTAAAAAGAAATACAACAAAGTAGTTTAAATATAATTAAGTCATAACATGAGCCACAATTAAAGTAAAATTGGGAATAAGAATCAAATACTAAAATGCAATGAAAGCATTCAAAAACTAGATAGAATAGCCCATGTGCTTCTTCTGATCCTAATTTGTACCATTTAAATAATTTCTAAAACTTCTTGTCAGTTCTAATGTTATTAAAATAGAGTGATAAAACATACAGAGTCATATAGAGCGTGTGATGATAATTTTTATATTGTTCTGGGAGATCATTGGAAAACTTTGATAAATAGAACAACAAGAACCAATTAATGATGACAAAAAAGGCCACATAATATTCTCATACATTACTACTGACAAATAGAAAATAGCAGCACGTCTCATCTTTCACATGTTCCAATATAGAATGGTAATATAGGCCTCTCCCAAGTCATTCAAGAAGCTGTTATGCAAAAACATAGATTCACACCACTTTCCAAAAAAGGAGATGATAGTCTCAGGGGCTTCTTCACATAAAGGGTAGATGAGGTTTGGATTGCATTTTCTAATATAAAGTGTTTTATTGGTAGCAAGAGATTGGTTAAGAGCTCTCCATAGAAAGTGATTTACTTTGGGGGAGACTTCAAGTGCCATATATAATCCCACAAAGCATTCAAAATTAGGTAAGATGAGCTTGGAATAAAATTGATCCCCACTCAAAAGCAAGGCAAAATTGATCCACTATGAAATATTCAATTCCCCAAAGTTAGCAGCCCACAATAACAACACCTAAAGAAATCCATCTTGAATTTATTCCAATACCCTCAAATTTGCTTTCTTTCATTCCTAGAAAATATTTATTAAATGCATAAGTTATTAAAGAATTACATGAGTAAGAGACAAAAACATAAGCTTCCATCACTTAGTCAAACAATTCATATGCATATTACATAAGTATATAAAATTAAATGGACTAAAGTCTAGTCATTCCTTTTTTGTAAAATAAGTTATAATTAGTAAAATAAAAAGACATAGATATAAAAAGATAAGTCCATCTTAAGAGATGGACCCACAATTCATTCCTGTGAGACACTTTGATTTAATTAAGAAACAGCTATGTGATATGATATAGAGAAGTAATGTGTAAGGACTTGGCTTTAATGTATGTTTTTTTTGTACAAGTACATAGTAGCTTTATATAATTCAAAGGATAGATAGATCAAAGCAACATTGTATTAAGCTTTAGATGTGCTATAATTTCAGCCTCAAAATTGTTATATGCATATCCTATACAGGTCAAAGATGTCATATATCATTAGTACCATATGATATATAATTGCACATCTTCTATTATTTTTCTTAAACAATAGACATAGATCTAATATTTCAGCATGTCATTAGTACCAAACCAAGCTTAAAAACTTCACAAAAAATCCACATTCTCACTCAAAACTAGATCAAGCTCAAAAACTTCATAAAAAATATTTTTAAAAACACTCAAAGAAGAAGAGGAAGAAGTCATAAATATGTTCCGGCAGTGGTAGAAATAGCACATTCACACTTAGGTTTTCTTAGAAATTAGCTCGTTCTTCCTCTTCCTTTTCTTCTACTTGGGAAATAGCTTTGCTTCTTCAACCCAAAATCAAGCAAGCAAGACTGGTAAAAGCAAGTGGGTGGTGATGGATTTAGATGTGCGGCATTGAAAGCTGCGGTGAGGATGAAGAAGAAGAGAGAGTGAACAAGATTAGAAGGAAAAGGTAGACAAAAGAGATGTGAGAGAGTGAAAATAAAATCAGATAGGGTTATGATAAATCAAGAATGGGAGAGGGAAATGAAAATGGGAGGGAAATCAGATTGGTTTTCCATTTGGGCCAATTATTTGCTTATATTTATATTAAAAAAGTTACCCAAACTGACAAATAAAATTTTTTTAGCCAGAGGACGAAGAAGAAGAGAGAGTGAACAAGATTAGGAGGCAAAGATAGACAAAAGAGATGTGAGAGAGTGAAAATAAAATCAGATAGGATTATGGTAAGTCAAGAATGGGAGGGGGAAAACAAATTGGTTTTGCAATTATTTGCCTATTCCCAAACAAACAAATAAAGTTGTTTTAGCCTGATGGCTTAAAATGTTGACTTGTAAATTGTAGGTCACGTGATCTACACTCCCAAATGGGCAAACTTAATACTTTTTACAAATTTTTATTTATTTTTAAATTTTTTTATATTATAATTACAAAATAATTACTTTTAGAAATATCTACAATTAAAAACTGCAGACACCCCTATAGGCTGGCAATGAGACAATTGATTTGTAATGTTATAAATTTAAACTTTATATATATATATATATATATATATATCATATGAAAACTTTTTTGAAAAGAAAATCAAATGAATATATTAGCTAAAAGGCATAAAAGTAATCTTACAATTCAAAAGAAAATAAAAATGGACAAGTACAGAGAAAAAAATCAACATACCATTGCAACAATTGCTTCTTAATCAAAACATAATTAAGGTAATCGAGTACTAAAGAACATTTTGAGTGAAGTAATTGATTAATTTTTTTTTTTCTCTAGATGCTTGTAGTTTCCCCTATAAGTGAAAATGGTGATGTGACTCAGATTGTGAGAGTGATCGAAACTATCCATGAAGTTGTAGATCCAATAAAGAATGGCTCTCTTGGTCCAAAAAAATTGCTAAAAAAAAAGAGTAAATAATTGCTCTCAAGCATGCTAGCCCAAAGGTATGAAGATCTTGATAACAAACTTATTATAATTAAAAAAGGCAAGCAAAAGCTTGATTATAAAATAAAACTAAACAGTGTGAAGAAATAAATCTTTATCATGCATGACAGCAGAGATACTCAAGAAGAATAACATCATACCAAGATATTAAAAAGGAGCTATAGTGAGCATTTCAGGCCAGCATATCAGCACATGCAATTCCTTCTTTGTGAGATGACAAACTTTTTGAATCAATAACCATATGAAAACTTAACATCAAATTTGATTTACATTAAAAATTTTACTATAATCAAATACTAAATATTATATTAATTATAATATAAAATTATAAATACAATATATTACTAAGACATATATAACTAATTTCATCATTAATTGGCTGCAAGCAAGAGAAGCACAGCTTTGTAATTTCAATTTTTACTATGACCATTAAAATCAATTCGATATATATTGAAATGTTTCATAATTGAGACATATATTAAACAAATAGAAATTAAATCAACAATGAAATAATCTTGAAATATCCAAAACATGTCAAGAAGCTTTATGTTAAGAAAGTAAAAGAGAATTATCTTTATCTTGAATTAATTTATAGTGATTGTCATACAATAAAGTATAAAATACATGTATTATACACGTTCAAAAAATAGTACTTTATAGAGATATGTTAGATTATAATTAACTATTTTCTGAATTTTTTAAATTGTAAAACAATGTATATGTTAAAATCATTAAAATAATAAATTAATGATGAGATAGTGACCGAACAAGTTTCCATCGGAATTTGTGATAGAATATTCCGTGGGAAGTAAATTAGTGATGGAATTTAAAAACGGATTAGCCATGAAAATTAGTGACGAAAATATTCTATTAGTAAATCTATGGCAAAACAAGAATATGCTTTTCTTAGGGTCTGCGATGGAAACGTCCATCGCAAAATTTTTTGCAATGGAACAGTGACAGAACATTTGCGACAATAAAAGTTCGTCGCTAATATTTGCAACAGAATTAGCAGAAAATTTGCAGAGGATTAGTGACAAAAAGTAATTTCATTGCCAATTTCCATTGCCGATACGCTATTTTTCGGTAGTTACGTATCATATTATATATATATATATATATATATTTTCAAAAAACAAACGACTTATAAATAATGATAGAATTTGATGTGTGTTCGTCATTTATTTGTTTGTATTGGTGTTTTTTGAAATATTTATTTTGTGATTTGAAAAGGATGGATGATTGCTAATGAAGATCAAGGAGTGGAGATCTGTGAAGATGCAGGATGAATATAGATAAAGATTTGTTGAAATCTTAAGATCGACAACATTTTGATTAATTAATTGATGAACGTCAATGGGGAGAGTGATCATGACTAGGTACGGGTTTGGATCTGGAAGTTATTCATGTTGTGCGTTTAAGTTTTTTGTGGGTGTTTCAGAAAGAAAAGTTCAGACTTGGCTTTGCTTCTTCAAAGCTTTTCTCCGAGGAGCTTCACTACATCCAACTAAAATTTAAACCATTTTAATTTTATCTAGACGCTTCAAATTTAATATTTTATTTTTAATTTATATTAAAATAAAAATTATAAAATTTTGAATAAATTTGTTCATTAATTTGGACAGTTTAGATTTAATATTAATTGTCCAAATTTAATATTTAAATTTTTTGATAGATCATATATACATTTTCTTTTAGAGAAATTTTTGATAGACTTGACATATCATGTCATCTATAATCTATCAAATAAAATATGACATCAAGATAATATTAAATATAAATTAATTAATTTTGATATTAATGATGGTAGAAAAAGAAAAGGCAATAAATTAACCAAACATTTTATTATAAAAATAATAACATATAAAATTTTAATTGATTGAATTGGTGCAATTTTATTGCATAGACTATAAATGATGTTGTGCACCAGCTTTATCTAAAATTTCTCTAAAGAAAATGTATATATGCAGGCTAGGGATGATTTAATGATTTACCCATTAAGGAAAACATCCATATTCTTTCCAGTTTTCCACGTGATTTACCTATTAAGATGTTTGACATAATTAATGAATAGTTAATCAATACTTTTATATAAATAAGTTATATAATATTATTGAGACAGATCTCACAAACTAAATTTGAAAATCTATAACTCTCAACAAGCAACGAAATACTAGAACACTGAATATCACAGAAAATAAATGTAGAACAGCCGCCAGTGGTCATAAAAATACTCCCTCCATTTAAAAATATCAGATATCTTTTGAGGAGATGTTAAAAATATAAAGCATTTTTAATCTTTTAAGAAGTAATTATTGCCTTTTTTTCAAAAGTGCTTCTATTGATAGTGACTTTATATTTATTATAGGGTATTTAATAAAGATAAATATGAAAAGATAAGATTAATTTAAAAGTAGATAACTACTTTATTGGGGGTAAAATTTAATTAAAAATACCTTATATTTTTTAACAGAGGGAGTAAGTAACAAGCAAAACTTGTTCAAATTATTCTCAAAAAGTAATTTGTCATACAAATAATGAATATTTAAAAGAATTTTAAGCTAGCTAAGGCCTTAAGGAGTATTCAAAACGCCAGTTTGGCCCTCATAAAATTTCCAATTAACATTCCATGCACGTTCCAAAAGTAGGGAAGTACTTCTCATGAGTTAAAAGTGATGCACGCCCTTAATCCCAAAAAGCCTATAATAGGCTATTGTAGGACTACACAAAGAATTAGATAGGATTAAACTCTAACCTAATTTAAAGTCTGATCTCTTTTATAAAAATGATTGAGTTAGACAACTCGTAATTCAATTTGGTCCAGTAATAATACGAAGATTAACAGAACTGGACTTGGTTTATAGGATTAGGAGATTGGTCCTGTTAGTTTAGTAGTCAGCTTTTATTTTTTCTTTTTTTCTCTATAAAATTAATTAAGGTAATAAAAACACTTATAATCATAATAAATTTATAATAATTTCCAACAACAAGAAAAAAATATTTCAATTACAATCCAAGTGGTTCAGATTATTAAATTATTATTTTGAGTGTGCGACCGTGCTAGGAACCAGACTTATTAAATTATTAATAGTCTTAAATTATTATTATAAATAATTTATAAATTAATTATAATCATATTAAATAAATTTAATAGGATCAGACTAGATCAAGTGGTCCAAATGCTCAGTCTCCTGTCCAATCTAACCCGAAAAAATAATATGATCTTTTTAGTCTTTTCAATCTTAAAGGACTAATTTTGAATAAGACTGTACAAGACCAAACCTTTTTAGGTCAAATTAGGTCGAACAGGATAGGAAGGCTTCTGCACAACCCTAGGCTATTGGATCCTAAGAGACTAATTTTAAAAAACACATATTAAATTTGGAAGAAAATAATAAAAAATGAAAAAAAGCCAATTATAATACAAATATGCCAAGTAATTAATGAAGGCACATGACATGCTTATTTACATATAATGAGTAATAAAACTGAAATATAATTAGAACTCGCCTAGATCCCATGTGATGCACGTGTTTAAGACTAGAAGAATTACTTATATAATATAGACTGAATCTATTTTTAATTACCATCTTAATGCATTATATTGTTGTTGATCAATAAGTAAAAATAAAATAAATTCAAGCACTGTGTGTATCTAAATTTGTTAAATAAATTGTTGACTCCCTTCTAACATTGTTCATAATCGTCAAATAGGGAACTCAATTTTTTTTTTCCTTTAAGATGGTATTTTGAAGGTGATATTTTTAAGATGTCAATATACTAGTCATAAAAAAAAATGTCTGGAAATATTCAATTCGATTAGGTATCTGCTCAATAGTCTGGTAAATTAAATGTTGTAATAGATTTTTCATGAGTTTCCAAGATCTCAACCTTAGTCATTCCACCATAGATATTCTCACTCACTGGTACAACATGTCTTTTATAGTTTCATCTTGCAGCATCATCATGAAAGAGCACAACAGCAATATTTTCACTCACTCCAAAGTTCTAACATCCATATGAATGAGATCTGTGACCCATTCATCTCCAAATAGAAAGAAAAAAAAAACATGGACATGCTATCAATAGAATTGTGAAAATTAGTTGATGATAGAGATATGATAGTATTTACAAATAGAATCATAAATGAATGGGAACAAAAAATATCATAAAATTTTAAAATAATTAAATAATAAATTATTTTTATCAAGCAAAAATTAAAGAAGATATCATAAAATTTAAGAATAACTTACTAAAATCATTTTTATATTATTATAACAAAATATAAAATAATATCTGCTTTTTATAAAACTTCTATAAAATAAATTTATTTTTATATATCTTTAAACTATTTAAAAATTACTTATTTTTTAATCCTAAACAAATGAGCCCAATATTTGAATAATTAGTGAAGATGGAGAACTAATTGGTGTTAATATTATTAATATATTATATAAAATTAGAATAAAAAATATTATCATTTTATGGAATGTATTATGAGTGATTACAAAAGCAGAAGACATTTACTTTCTAAACAATTTCATGGTTTTTACTAAATACAAGTAACAGAATCTTTTTCGATGTTTTGCTTGTAACTTGCCTTACTAGTAAAAACCAAAAAAACAAAAAAAATAAAGTCTGCGAGAGTAGCATATATCTTTTACCATTAATTTATTCAAGTTACTCACGTGACCACATCTCTATGTTATTCCCATACTATGCATGTTCTGATGTTCACACGTACGGTTACATACATTGATTAGATTTTGTACCATAATTAAAAAGTTTAGTTGGAAAGAGCATTTATTCTAGTGGAACCTAGACATTTTAAGGAGACCTCAAAATAAACTTTATTGAATCCTCTATATTCATGCATTATTGGACTATTTGAAAGAGATAAATATACACAAAAGAATTTGATTATGTATGATGTGCACATTTCATTATTACATTCATCATCTCTTTTCTACTTATCTTTTCCCCAATACAAAATACATTCATTAGTGAGTGTTGGGTGTTTATATATTATAAATGTACGGTATTTGGATAGCAACATGTGATGATCTTGAACTTTTTTAAATTGACCAAATAATTAATAGGAGTCAAATACAATAATATATAATAAGCAATTGAATGGACTATCGAACAGGGAGGTAAACTTGAATTAAAATTTCACATTATATATATATATATATATATTAATCAACTATACCAAAAAGAAAATCCCGTATCAAAATAATGATAGAAGTTAGTGAAAATCTCGGGGCCTGTTCTTGAATTTAAAGGAGTTAACTTCCCTCCTCCCACTAACAATGTCTCCTCTTATCCTCCTTTTATCTTTCTTATTATATTCTTAAATTTCAACTTTAATGGTTGCAATTTAACATACTATAAAATTATTATTGTTATTATATTAAATAATAAATTTATTTTAAGAGTAAGTAATAATGTTATAGTAAAAGCCTATTACTAAATACAAATTATGAGCCAAGTTACAATTACAAAAGCCTATTCCAAAGTAACAGAATCTCAAACAATTTCTAAATACAAGTTTTGATGTAAGAATGTGACCCAAGTGTACATCCAAAATAATATACCACGAGTCCTGTTAAAGTACTAACACTTTCTAAACAATACCAATTCAATAATACTCAAAATGGGTTTACACAACATTCATCATAATTTGACACTTGTCCTTGACAAAATATAAATATAGGATGTATACTTGTTCACAACATAACTAATATTCCAAAGGCAATTAGGATCATAAGGAATAGATAGGATCCTCATAACATAATATTCAAATCAAGTTAAGGATAAAAAGGGATAAACATTATCCTCTTGGTCATATAAATTCAGTTAATAAAAAAATTAGAGTCTATATGCTCTATAAAATAAGATATGTTCTAAGTTAGTACAAAATACATTATATAATTCAAAATAAGAGGTAACGTAAAGGATGGTGTCTCATACTCCAAAGTTACTCCTCTTATGCTTACTCAGCCGAACTTACTTCTATAAAAATATTATCCATGGGGAATGAGACTTAAGAGTCCAAGTAACTAAAAATTAATATGTAATAATGCATGCGAATGTAATTAACCATACAATTGTTAAGCGAGCATACAAAAATATTTAATCGAACAATATTTCAAAACAAACTGAACAAATGCTTAATTACATGACTCCACCTTATATCTTCCTTTCGTCATGCCCAAACGCCAAATCACCCTGCCAAAGGTGAGTTAGACCAAGCTAAATACACTCATTAGGTCCAATGAGGGCTTAGCACATAGTAATAATCATCCAAACAGAAATTCTCAACAACACAACATTTTAAAATACCCTGACAAATTATGCATAATTTAAACAACTAAATAAAAATATAACCAAACAATAATATCTCATCATAATAAATAAATACAAATTTTTAACTCACTTGACAATAATTTTGAATAAATATATACAAGTATTTATTTCAAAACAATTCATAATTTTCCAAACAACACATGTAACACCCTAAAATTTTCAAATCGATTTTTCACAAATTATTAGTTCAATAAATCATTTTTACATCATCGAACCCTTATCATGGTAAAAAAAATTCTACCATGATAATAAATAAAACTTCTTTTCAAAACTCTACTATGATATAAAAGAGTTTATCATATAAATAAAATATTTTACAAATAGCCTATCACAGTAGAAAGAATTTAACATAATGAATAAACTCTATCATGATAATTGAAAATACATTTATAATAAAATTTTACTTAATGAAAAAAAATGTAAAACAATTCATATCAAAGAAAATAATAATTTTTAAATCAACATTTGATGTAAAAGCCTATTTTAAGGTAGCATAATCCCAAATAATTCCTAAATACAAATTTTTAATGTTGTTATGTGAACCAATTGTACGTCCAAGACAATATACCACAAGTCTTATTTAACTACTAAGTACTAATACTTCCTAAAGAATACTGGTTCCAACAATACCCAAAATGGGTTTGCATAACATTCACCATAATCCAACACTTATTCTTCACAGAATATAATTATAGGATGTACACTTGTTCATATTATGAATACCTTTTTACTCAATCCTGAATACTTCCAAGTAAATTTACTTATGTTATTAATATCCTAAAAAGTAATTAGAACCATGAGAGACAGACAGGATCCTCATGGCATGATATTCAAATCAAGTCAAGAATCAAGAGGGATAAACATGATCCTCTTGGTCATATAAATGCAGTTAATAAAAAGGATTAGAGTCTATATGCTCCACAAAATAAGATATATCCTAAGTTGGCACTAGATACATTACATAATTCAAAATAAGAGGTAACGTAAAAGATGGTGTCTCATATACCAAAGTTAGGCCTCCAGTGCTTTCTCGACCGAACTCGCTCCTGTAAAAATATTAACCACAAAAAATAAGACTTAAAAGTCCCAATAATCAAAAATTCGTTTGTAACAATGCATATGGATATAACTAATCATGCGATTGCTAAATGGACACACAAAAATATTTAACCGAACAATATTTCCAAACAAACCAAACAAGTATTTAATTGCATGACTGTACCTTATATCCTCCTTTCGCCATGCTCGGACACCAAATCACTCAGCCAAAGGTGAGTTGGACCGAGCTACACACCACTCATTGGGTCCAATAAGGGCTTACCACATGATAATAATTAACCAGACAGAAATTTCTAGTAATATCATATATTAAAATACCCTGACAAGTCATACATCATTTAAATATCTAAACAAGAATATAATCGAATAATAATATCTCATCATGATAAATAAAAACAAATTTTTTACCCGCTTAGCAATAATTTCAAACAAGTATATAATAGTATTTATTTTCAATAATTCATAATTTATAATTTTTTCAAACAACAAAACAACACATAATCAATCACATACACACCCATCACAACTCATTAATGATGGTTACCTTGTGTCTTGAACAACAAGTTCCCTTTTACAACTCCTCTTTCACCACTCTCTTTATCAATACAATCTACATAATTATTCCATAATATTATATATTAATTTTACATTGAAATTAATAAATAACTCTAATTTAAAGAGTTAGAAAGTCTTAGACCTAATATTCATATTAACACTAATTTAAGGTTTATGTCTCATTTAACTTTTTAAATTCTTTTCTAAAATTCTCATACCCTAATAAACTATATTCAAGCCTCAAATCACTTTTAGTATCACAATTTCATCCATCTATATTCTAAAAAATTCATCTAAAAATAAATTAAAAATTTTAAAATTATCCTAAAGTCTCAAATCACCATTCTATAACCTCAGAAATACCTGTTCATATTTAAATAAATATTTAATAATTAGAGGTTCATCCCTGCATCTCAGATTCAATATAAATTCAACCATATAAATCTAGAGTCTAACTCAAAAATTTTTAAACATGAGTATCAACCTCAAGGAAATATTCTATAATATTTATTATATTTCTAAAAACTTTTAACTTGTATTTTTAATCCATCATATTGTCAGATTAACTATCCTATAAAAAAATTCTAATCAAAATATTTTCTCTACTCTACAAAATAATCATATCATTAGAAAGCTAATATTATTTAGAAAATAACTACAAAATTAATTTTGTAATTAAATAATTTTTTAAATGTTAATTTAAATAAGAAAGTTGGAGCATACTTGAAAAAAAAAAATAAACCCCCTTGCACGAGAAGATAGAGCAACGTGAGAGGGAGAGAGAGATAGGAAAAAAATAATATAAAAATAAGATTATGGGTCTCACAATTATATTAAAAAAACTATAGATTTGAATTTAATTATTCAAATCTTTGGGTCATTAGTTATAATTTTTACAAATTGCTCAATGCCTCCTTTCTGCCTCAGCTAATGCGTGTGCTTTTCTTTTATATATGAGGGGACACTTTCTCTTTCCACATCTAATCGATGTGGGACTTAAAAAAAAAAGTCTTTCACCTTTTTTTTACTTACACACACAAAAAATTATTTATATATTTTAAATTTTAAAATTATATCTTAACTAAACATTTCTTATATGATTTTAAACCTAAATTTTTAATTCATAATTAAATTCTTAATCATATTATTATATCCGAATAATCTTAAATAATATAAATTTATATTATTATCATTTTTTTATCCTCAATAAAACTTAAATTCCACAATTTTTTTATGATCTAAAAATCAGGATATTACAACATATAACCAATCATACACACACACACCCTGGTCACAATACATTAATAATAGTTACTTTATGTTTTGAACAATAAATTTTCTTTCACAACTCATCTTTCACCACTCTCTTTGTTAATACAATCTATATAATTATTTCATAATATTATACATTAATTTCACATTTAAATTAATGAATGGCTCTAATTTTAAGAGTTAGAAAGTTTTAAGATTCATATTAACACTAATTCAAAGTTAGTACCTCATTTAACTTTTTAAAATTCATTTCTAGAACTCTCATACCCTAATAAACTGTATTTAAGTTTTAAATCACTCCTAATATCACAGCTTCATCAACTCATATTCCAAAAATAAATTGAGAATTCAAAAAATATCCTCAAGCCTCAAGTCACTATTTCACAGCCTCAGAAAAACATTTATTTATACTCAATTAAACATCTAATAATCAAAAATGCATCCTAACATCTCAGATGTAACATAAACTCAATTATATAGCTCTACAGTTTAATTCAAAAATTATCAAATTTAAGTTTCAACATCAAAAAAATATTCTATAATATTTATTATATCCTTAACAACATTAGCATTTATTTTTAATTGATCATAACATTAAATTAACTATTTTATAAAAAAATTTTAATAAATATTTACTCTATTTTATAAAATAATTATATTATTAAAAGGTTAATATTATTTAAGAAATATTTATGAAATTAATTTTATAAATAAATAATTTTTTTTAATGTTAATATAAGCTGAAAAGTTGGAGCTTGACGGAATCAAAGGGATGGAGTCTCGGGAAAACGACAAGGAAACGTGATAGCTAAGGGAGAGGAATATGATAGAGACATGAGACATGGGTCCCACAATGTTATATTTAAACTCCTTCGCAGCCAGCCAACGCCGTCACACCCAGGGTCGTGGAAACCAAAGTTACATAAAAAAATAATCCTTACACTTTCTTCCTCTTTCTTTTCTTTTACACACACGTAACCAAAGTAATAAATATCTCTTATATAACTTCACATTTAAATTTAATTCATAATTAAATATTTAATTATATTATTAATTTTAAATGACCTTAAATATAAATTTATTTTTCAATTTAAATCTTAAATTAATATAAATTTTTATTTTGTTATTTTGAATAAGATTTAAATTTTATAATTTTTTTATTATTTAAAATCAAGGTGTTGCACAATATATTAAATAATGTTAATATTAATATAACTATATTTTTAAAAAATTATGCATTGTTTAGAAAATAAATAATAATACAATAATGGGGGGAGAGAGAGAGGAGGAATTGTTACTGGTATCGATATCCGAAAGGCATCGATATCCGAAAGGCCACCTTCGTCTTTTTTCCTTCGAAGTGCATGGTCAGCGTCTGAGGAAGCTTCAGCATTGCGGCGCGCTCATCTCATATTTTCATGCCCGATTTGATAATTTTATGATTGGAAAACCATATTTGAGGTGATGGTTAATTAAAAATATCTTCTCTTCTGTATTTTTTTTACTTCTTTGCATCTTCTCATCTTTTACTGATATTGTGAACCGATTAGCTCATTAGACCAAGTACCAGCTCGTTGACCAGCCCGACCTGCCCAAACTATATATAAACCCCACCGCACTCTGAGAGGCTGAGACCAAACTACTCTCACTTTCTCAGAAACTGAAAGATCGAAACAGCAAGGAGGGAGATTCGAAGCACACAAGGTAAACTTTTTGTTTTGCCTTGCTCTGTTTGGATTCGATCTTGTCTTTCTCATTATCTGCTTTAAATCTCAGTTACATATACACGAATCTCAGTTTCCTCGTATGAACTTCTGTACGCTAATGGCTTGTCAGTGCTCCTGAGCATGGCTTTTGCTATTCAATATTAT
The DNA here is from genome assembly GCF_029017545.1 of Prosopis cineraria. NCBI lineage: Eukaryota > Viridiplantae > Streptophyta > Magnoliopsida > Fabales > Fabaceae > Prosopis > Prosopis cineraria. Next base: position 37,743,425 of record NW_026555337.1, on the reverse strand, counting down.
TCTCGCCCTTCTGGAGAAAATTACCTCGATTTTTTGAGATTCTCATGATTGGTTTTTTCTTTGTTCTTGGGGAAAAGTGTGTAGATGCTGGTGATACAGAACATATCGGAAGTGCAATGGAGCCTCGTGCATATTCCGGGGATCGGAGACATGGCGATGATCACCAGGATTCAGACTCAGACGGTGACGCACCTCTATAGCCACCCCAATCCTCCTCCACCGCCAGTTCCCCAGACGGTCCCACAAGTATACAGCCACACCGCCGCCGCCGCCGCCGCAGCCACCATCACCATCACCACAACCACGACCACGCTTCTCCACCGGAGGAGCGATCAATACTCTATAGTTATCAGTATTCACATGTCTTAGGATTAATATGTTTATGTTTACCGTTTAGTCATGCAATGCATAAGTAACATGCGGGCTTTACTCAACAATGTATCTGCTTAACCATGTTTTGTTCGAGCTGGGGCTCTAATGTACCTGATCGCACAGTAATAAATTACCTAGAGTATTTTAGGTGTTGAACCCACAAGAAAGTTATACTTTTATTAATTTAAATAATTAATAGTTCAAGAAAAATAAATAAAATGGATAATTTTGATAAAAATATAAGGAATAAAAATAAATAAAGAAAATAATGATGGAAAAAACGCAATCACTTGAAGCGTTGGGATTTAGGATTCACCCTATAGGTTGCTAGTTTCTACCCTTTGAGTTGACTCGGATCAATTATAATGGCAACTATTCCTAAAATGTCCTAATATTCTCCCGAATTATTAGTCCCTTTTTAATTAGTGTTAAATTCGTTCCCACGATACCCAAACAACTAATTAAACCGTGAAGCTATAGTTTAAGTCACCATAAATTTCTAGAACTATCTCTAGTCTAGTTATTTATGTTTATTTCTCTAGATCTAGGTTCTCTCTTCACCTCCCAGTACATCAAGATTATCCATAGATTTGATTAAATGGTGGCCAGTCATTAAATCAATATAAAGAACAAGAGAAATAAATATAATTGGGAAAAAGCAAAAATATTCATAAATATAAATGCAAAGAGTCAAAACAAAGGAAATAGAAAACTAACTCCCCAATTGGGCTACATCCTTATCCCAACTGAGTAATTTAAAAACACATAATAAAATTAAATAAAACCGTTCTAAAATCCTCAATCATGAAAATAATCACAGAGAAAATTAAGGAGTAGAAGAGAAATAATTATAATTTGTGAAACTCCTCAATGATCTCGCTTTTAGCTTTCAGAATGCTTTTACGAGTTCCAAATATCTTAGAGAGAATTCTTGAGGTACTCAGATACGTGATTGGATGCCTTTCCTCTTGGTGGAGGGAGTATTTATAATTAAAGTGGAGGCTCCTTCTTATTTTCCTTGTCGATGTGGGACTTTGATATATATATATATATATATTTCTCTTTTCCTTCTTTCCTTCCATTTGGTTTATTCTTTTTCTCTGCAAAATATAAAGATAAAAAGATATGAGTGGATTTTGTATTAAAATTTCTTTTTATCTTATAATTAAATGATGAGGGAAAAATATATAAATATCAATTAAATAGATATGAAATTTTAATAAATATAATCAAATTCAAACTAAAATCTATACCCATTTAATTATAAAGTATGCACTTATCAGTACCCTTCTTTAATATTCATTGTAATGTCTTAAGTTTTCAATTTTGTTTTTCATTTTTTTATCATTGAATTCTACTTAAAATAAGAGACATTTGAATATTTTAAAGTCTTAAAATGATAAAGATTTGTATTTTCTATAATTTTTTAAAGAAAAATATTAGAATTATAAGCTTTTATTTTTGAAAAATCATAAAAAATACCAATTTTTATCATTTTGAGACTTCAAGATATCCAAATGTCTCTTATTTTAAATAGAATCCAATGATCCAAAGAAAAATAAAAAATAAAATTGAAAACTTAAGGCATTACAATAGGCATTAAAGAGGGGCACATTAAAGGCCCCCAACCCATTTTGTTCCTTCTGTCTTAACATTGTTGTTAGTTATGAAGATAAGATGTGCAATACATAGTTGTTTTTTAATTAAAACCTCAACATCAAAACTGAAATTTGACAGTCAAATCTAACTCCAAAGTATAAGATGATGAATCAGTCATTGTTTTGGTTCACGTAGTCACCCTTGGCCTCAGTCTCTACTCTCTCTGTCCCTTGCACAGTCGCACTCTCGGTCTCTCACTCATGGAGTCATGGTAATAGTTTAGTCGGTCACGGCAAGGTTTAGGCTCACCACACCAATCACCCTCACAACCTCACCCCTCGACCTCAGCCTTCTTCTTCTTCGAGTTCAAGTACTCTCTCAAGAGTCTCTACTCTCTCGCACTCTCGCTCACGATCATGAACTCACGGCTCACCAGTTATCTTGTGTCTTGAACAATAAGTTTTTCTTTACAACTCCTCTTTATTAATATAATTTGCACAATTATTCCATAATACTATACATTAATTTCACATTGAAATTAATATATGGCTTTAATTTCAAGAGTTAAAAAGTTTTAGGCTTAAAACTCATATTAACATTAATTCAAGGTTAGTACCTCATTTAACTTTTCAAAGTTACTTTGTAGAATTCTCATACCTTAATAAACTATATTTAAACCTCAAATCACTTCTAATATTACAATTTCATCAATTCGTATTTCAAAAATTCATCCAAAATAAATTTATAATTCAAAAATTATCCTCAAACCTTAAATCATTATTCCATAGCCTCAGAAATATTAATTTCTACTCAATTAAACCTCTAATAATCAGAAATGCATCCCAACATCTCAAAACTAACAGAAACTCAATTATATAGCTTTACAGTTTAACTCAAAAATTTTTAAATTTAAGTTTTAACATCAAAAAAATATTCTATAGTATTTATTATATCCCTAACAGCCTTAATATTTATTTTTAATTCATCATAGCATCAAATTAGCTATCCTATAAGAAAATTTTAATCAAAAAATTTGCTCTACTTTACAAAATAATCATATCATTAGAAGGCTAATATTATTTAAAAAATATTTATAAAATTAATTTTATAAATAAATAATTTTTTAATGTTAATATAAGTTGAAAAGTTAGAGCTTCCTTGAAATAAAAAGGATGGACACTTTTATATTCAAACTAATATAAATAATTCTTACAATTTTATATTCAAACTTTTCTTCAAGGCAAACGTGAAAGGGAGAGGAATTGGGAATAGTTTCCCTGCTTGTCTCTTGGATGAGATTTGGATCATCCAGATTAAAATTTAGACTGTCCGGATTTTAAGTATTATTTTATATTAATTTATTAAAATAAAAAATTATAAGATAATTTTAATAAATTTTTTTATTTTTAATATAGATTTAATTTAAAGGGTCTAATTTAATATTAAAATTTTTATAATTGAATATCTCAAATTTTTCATATGTACTCTATACAATCCAGATATTATATCTAAACTGCTGGATTGTGTAAAGTGAATATGAATAATTAATATATATCAATTATAAAAATTTTAATATTAAATTTGATCCTCTAAATTAAATCTAGATCAAATAATTTAAAATTATTTTATAATTTATAATTTTTTATTTTAATAAATTAATATAAAATAATTTTTTAAATGTGAACTGCTCAAATTAAAATTTAAATGGTCCAAATCTCATCTCTTAGATAAGCATGTGGTAATCATCTAAGAGATGAGCGGGGAAACCATTCTGAAGAGGAAAATGATTTAGATACGAGACACGAGTCTCACAATTTTTAATTTTAAAATTATTTTTTAATTGACATAACCAAACATATTTTTAATTTATTTTGTTTTGAAAAATAATTTTGAAAAGTGTATTACAAAATAATTTTTTTAAAAAAATAAAAACAAAAAGCCAAACAGGTTATTACACTTTCTTTTTCTTTTTCTTACACACACACACTCTTTAAATTCTTAAATTATGTCTTAGCAAACTAATAAATTTTTTTATATAACTTCAAGTTTAAATTTAATTCATGATTAAATATCTAACCATGTTATTAATTTCAAATAACCTCAAATATAAATTCAATCTTAAATTTAAACCTCAAAATAATATAAATTTTTATTTTATTATCCTCAATAAGATTCAAATTTCATAATTTTTTCATTATCTAAAAATTAAGATGTTACACAACATATTAAATAATATTAATATCAACATATTTTTTAAAAAATTATGCATTGTTTAGAAAATAAATAATAATACAATAACGGGGAGAGAGAGGAAGATTTTTTTTTTATTTGACCAAAGGAAGAATTGTTACTGATATCAACATCCGGAAGGCCAAAAGTCAAAAACCTTCATCCTTTTTTTTTTTTTTTCCCATAAACCTAGATAACATTGCTCAAAAGACGGAGTATAAATCAAGTTACAGTGATAATAAGCTTCTTATCACCATTTACCACCTCAATACAAGAAGGTGAGGGTTGATTGTAGTAGCAAAAACAACTTATGACATTAGAAGCTTGACTAGTAAAAAAATGTGTACAAGTATTAAGTGCTCTGTACATGAATTTCAAAGAAACAAAACAATTGTTGAATAATAAAAAGTCTCAGCCACTTTTGTTGTCACTTGTCAGCATCAAAGTCATTTAATAAAGCAAGGTTGTCCTTCTTCATTCTTGCTTCATCTAGCCCATTGGACCCGATTTCGGTGCTCACAGGCTACTAAGCAATGTGGTGCTCATCGTTTAAGAAAATATAGATCATTTAAATTTTAATCTAGATAGTTTATATTTTTTTAATTTTAATTTTAATTTTAATTTTAATTTTATATTTTATAAAAACGAAATTTATAAATTTTTTTGATAAATATATTCATAATCAATCTGAGATTCTGGGTAGTTCAATTTAATATTATAATTTTTATAAACTGACTATTTAGATATACTTTGGATAAAACAGATTCAATATTACATTTTTTAATAATTTTTTATTTTATTAAATTTTTTAATATTTTTTATTTTAATAAATATAAAATAAAAATAAAAATAAAAACTTTAAATCTAGACCTTACAAATAAAAATTTAATATTGAATTTAGACTGTTCAAAGTAAATTTAGATAGTCAATTTATGAAAATTCTGGATAAGACAGATTCAATATTAATTTTTTTAATAATTTTTTATTTTAATAAATATAAAATAAAAATTTTAAATCTAGACCTTGCAAATAAAAATTTAATATTAAATTTGGACTATTCATAGTGCATCTACATAGTTAATTTATGAAAATTATAACATTAAATTGAACCATCTAAATTAAATTAGTACTGTCCAGATTGATGATGAATATATTTATAAAAAAAGTTATAAATTTTATTTTTATAAAATATAAAATTAAATTAAAATTGAAAAAATCTAGACCATCCAAATTAAAATTTAAATGGCCCAGATTTTCCTGAATGATGAGAACTATGGTGCTCAGCGGCTTAAGTAAATCAAATTTGAGAGTGATAGTTAAAAAATATATTAGATTTGAAAGAAAATTTGCAACTTTTTCTCTTACACTCAAGAAAAGATAACTCTTTTAGAATTTTGGTAATTATTTTTTAAAAACAAAATTCATGTCAAATAGGACGTGTCCGTTTGGATAGCATTTTTGGAATTTCAAATACGCTCTTGGCTCAATACTCGAAGTAGGCCTTAGGAAACTTAAAAAAAAAAAAACATTTCAAATAGAAAAACAAACAGATCAGTTATTAATTCGCTATAAGAAATCATCTAAATTTATATGCTTTGGAAGCAAAGTTTTCAGTGAAATGAGTTTAACATTTAGTTGAACCGGATCCGCCCAACAAAGTCTTCTCAGCAACTTTTGTTTCTTTTCAGGGATAAGGTTAGATGTTTCCACACAGTATCTGAAATTTTTCATTGCGGCAGCATTAGGCATTGCTCATTTGCTCCCCCATACTGTGAATCATGTGCAGTATCAATGGTAAAGTAGATGGAGAGTAGACTCATCATATCCATTCATCTTATTTAATGATTGAGAAGAAAGGAATACATAAAAACTTTTTTACATGTAAGAAATACTTTCTATGTATTTCTTACATGTGAAAAGGCGAGAAAAACACATATCGCTTTTCTATGGGAAAGAAAGCGATATGTATCGCTTTTTTATGATCGTCTCATAAAAAAGCGATACATATCGCTTTCTTTCCCATAGAAAAGCGATATGTGTTTTTCTCGCCTTTTCACATGTAAGAAAATGATCAAAAAAGAAAGCTTTCTTTGTATTTCTTACATAGACACTCAAAATTTTTTTATAATAAAAAATTACTTTACAATTTAAATTTTAAAAAATTTAATTTATTATATTTAAAATATTCTGAAAAAATAGTTCCTGTTCTCCCTTCTCTTAGTGGCCGGCGTCTGAGTAAGCTTCGGCATTGCGGCAGTCATCTCATCTCATATTTTTCATGCCCGATTTGATAATTATTTTACGATTGGAAAACTATATTTAAGGTGATGGTTAATTAAAAAATATCTTCTCTTCTATATTTTTTTCAATTCTTTTCATCTTCCTCATCTTTTATTTGCTCCGTTCTTTTCCCCCCTCTCTGGAGTGATATTGTGAACCGATTGGCTCATTAGACCGGTTACCAGATCCTTGACGAGCCAGACCGGTCCCAGTCCGACCGGCCCAAACCATATATAAACCCCACCGCACCCCGAGACGCTGAGACCAAACTACTCTCACTTTCTTAGAAACTGAGAGACTGAAACAGCAAGGAGGGAGATTCGAAGCACACAAGGTAAATTTTTTATTTTGCTTTGCTCTGTTTGAATTCGATCTTGTCTTTCTTATTATCTGCTTCAAATCTGAGTTACATATACATGTATCTCAGTTTCCTCGTATGAACTTCTGCACTTGTCAGTGCTCCTGAGCATGGCTTTTGCTATTCAATATTATTCTCGCCCTTCTGGAGAAAATTACCTCGATTTTTTTAGATTCTCATGATTGGTTTTTTCTTTGTTCTTGGCGAAACGTGTGTAGATGCTGGTGATACAGAACATATCGGAAGTGCAATGGAGCCTCGTGCATATTCCGGGGATCGGAGACATGGCGATGATCACCAGGATTCAGACTCAGACGGTGACGCACCTCTATAGCCACCCCAATCCTCCTCCACCGCCAGTCCCCCAGACGGTCCCACAACTATACAGCCACACCGCCGCCGCCGCCGTCGCCACCGCAGCCACCATCACCATCACCATAACCACGACCACTGGCTTCTCCACCGGAGGAGCGATCAACACTATATAGTTATCAGTATTCACTTGTCTTAGGATTAATATGTTTATGTTTACAGTTTAGTCATGCAATGCATAAGTAACATGCGGGCTTTACTCAACAATCTATCTGCTTAACCATGTTTTGTTCCTTCTGTCTTAAAATTGTTGTTTTGTTATGAAGATGAGATGTGCGATACATAGTTGTTTTTTAGCCTAAAACCTCAGCATCAAAACTATATTTTGACAGTCAAATCTAACTCCAAAGTATAAGACGCTGAATCAGTCACTGTTCCGGTTCGCGTAGTCACCCCGGTCTCGGTCTCTACTATCTCCGTCCCTTGCACAGTGGCACTCTCGGTCTCTCGCTCATGGGGACATGGTAATCCGTCAGTCGGTCACGGCAAGGTTCAGGCTCAGCACGCCAGTCACCCTCACGGCCTAACCCCTCGACCTCAGCCTTCTTCTTCTTCTTCGAGTTCGAGTACTCTCTCTCAGTCTCTACTCTCTCGGACTCTTGCTCACGGTCACGGACTCATGGCTCACCAGTGGCAGTCACCCTCACCCCTCGGCCTTCTTCTTCTTCTTCGACTTCGAGTCTCTCTCGCACTCTCGTTCGCCCGTTCTCAGTCTCTCTCAGATTGGAAGAATTCTTGTACATACCTTACGTATGTCGATACAGGGGCGGAACTAACCTTAAAAGTTGCGGGGGCCAATTTTATTTTTTCAAAAAAAAAATTGAAAAAAAAAAAATTGGCCCCCACAACTTTCAAGGTTAGTTTCGCCCCTGTATCTAGATGCGTACGCGTGTCTCTGCATATGTCCGAATAGAAGAACTCTTCCAATCTGAGCTCTAGATCACAATCAGATTCTATGATAACAGTGTCAAATTGAAACTAGTCACTTTGTGCTATTGTTCCAGTCTCTGCCACACAACACCTACATTATTGTCGTTTGCTTCAAAATTACCATCAACATTATATTTTAAAACAATTAAATTCCAGGGGATATGGACTGGAATATAATCCCATTATATTTTACTTGACATATTTGTAATTTACGTCATATATTTTGCATCCTCCCGGTATTGTATATTAACAAAAAAAATGATTATATTGTACATTTTATTTTCCCAACTTGGAACAATTAAACACGCACACACACTATGTATGCATCTCAAGTTTGAAACTTGTAATACATCTCAAGTTTGAAACTTGTAACCTTCCATTGAATTCAAGGAAGGATTGAGAAGCAATTTTGTGGCCATTATGACAACTAGCCTTGTTGGAACAAAAATGATTGCACATAATGTGATGAAAAAGATACGAAAAAAGAATAGAATTTTGGCCTCATTTGTTTAAACTTTTTTTTTAAAAAGCACTTTTTTCAAAAAATAATCACTTATAGCAAACTTTTTGGTGTTTGTTTAGAATTGTAAAAATAATCCGAGTCTGTGATTATTTAAAGAAGCTAAAAAGAGTAGCTTTTTGAAGGAGATAAAAAAAAAAAAAGCAATGTGCTAAGAGAGAAAACTATCACAGAAAGGTTATTTTCATGAAATGACTAAGATTGTATTTGGTTTTTAGTTTGTCACAAATTTATTTTTTTAAATTTCATTTGGCATTAAAATTTAAGTGAAAATAATGACTTGCATAAATAATTTAAGTGAAAAACATATAATATCCACAAGTTTTGCACAACAAATATAGATATAAGAAAATACACCATTCTATTCAAATTATGAACCTCCCTAAAATATAACAAAATTTAACACCTTCCTATTTACACATCCACGTCTCCAAAATAAACAACATGATAATGGGCTAATTCGCAAGCCTAAGGCCTTAAAATACTTGACCCAAAAAAGGCCCTAAAATTCTTGACCCAATTAAAATTGATTTTGAAAATGCAAGAAAGTGTGAGGACAAGTCCAGGCCATCAACAACATTCATTAACTATGCGCACAGACTAGACGTACAAAATAAATAACATGTGCATCAGGTATGCATTCCAAATAAACAGTAAACTTACATATGCAACAACTTTAATTAATTTTTAAAGAAGAAACTACAATAATAAGTTAGCTAATCATAAAAAATAACTAATACCAAAAAATCAATTGTATGTTCATAAGGACCGAAAGAGCAAAATTAGGACTTCAAACTTAGTGAGCAAGCATTACAAGGTCAAAATCAATTTACAGAAGAAAGTAGATGCCGCGTGACACAAGGGAAATGAAAGAAAAATATTTTATTTGAATTATATTGCATGTGCAAATTATCACAACAAGAGATGGGGAAAACTTGATCAGGAAAATTAAAGCTAGATGGCCTAACTCTTCGACAATTCAGTATGTCCTCGTTTTCAAGACTCTTGAAAAAATTGCATGCAGTTACCAGAATCCGGGTAAAGATGAGGACAATTTAAAGAACAAATATGAGCATGACAGAGAGTTCAGGAAAATGAGATGAAGAGCAGACCATTTTAATGATGATGATGATAAGTTCATCAATAATAGAACATAGTATTATAGGATAGCCTTTTAATAATGAATAAAAAATATTTTTAACAATAGTTACAAATAATTATTATTTTAATGGATGTTATAGCGATTTTTAAAAGTGGTTGTACAACTGTTTTAATAAATGCACAAAATGCACAGTTTTAATAAAAAGGAGAAACATTTGTTATATTTTAATTTTAACCTTTCAATTTTAGCCATTCATTCATTTATTATATTTTCACTCCATCAAATATCTGGCGTTCCCTTTCCAGCTTCTAACCAGTTTGGTGTTGGCTTATATCATGGTGAGTTTGCCAATGTCACTAGCGATTTCTTTTTTCAGTCGCGTCTCATCAAGGCTCTATTTGTTGTCCTATTTTCTTGATTTCTTTTGCTTAACCATCTCTCTTTTTCCATTATTGATAGAGAGAGGCTTGGAGCTCATCTTATCTCATGAACTATGCTAATGAATGAAATTATGTTATTGTTCGGCCTACTTGAACTTGAAAGATCGAAACAGTCAGTAGCTCTTGGGCTACCCACGTAAGGGCTTCTCTCCAACTTCATTGCAAAAGTTCAAAGCTTCAAATGAAACCCTCAGTCCATCTCTTTGCATTCCAGGGTCACCTAATGCGGACACACAATTCTCTGTGACTACAACAGAGATATTTGACACAAGCACGCACACAGTACGCTCAACTGGATCTCTATCGTTGTTTCCATGGATACCTTGTCTCAGATGCAAACAAAGCACACTAGATGCTCTCCCTTATATAAAAGCTAACACATGGAATTTTTTTCTCAATAGTCGTACTAATTAAGTGGTCCCATCTTTTCTTCCCGTGGCTTATTTAGTAATAGTGAACGAGTGATTTTAGATTTTAGAATGTAATCTTTCTTACAAAACGAGGACTGGAATGATTTGCAGTCAAATTTTAGAAGCTCCAATCAAGAGAGATTGCCAATGTGAAAGTATGCTGATACAATCATGCCCAAGGAGAAGCTACATAGGAAGTTGTACGTGAGATGCATGTCAACTATTTACACTTATTCAAAGACGAGGAAAGAGCAGTTTTAAATTTGGAGACCGAATTTGTTAAGAGGAGATGAATGTAATAACTTATGAATTTTAAGAAAAATTATAATTTTTACAAAGATATTTTAAAAATAGTTTACTAAATTTTTGGTCAAAGTATGTCCAAAATGGATGGTGGTCCACTGGGAATTGTGCTGACAATTTATCAGGTGCTCAGCTCGAGTCCTAGCAAAGCAATATCTTTTCAGTTTCAGCCTTATTAAATTCTGCCCTTTAAAAAAATTGTACAACAGACAGATAAAATCAGAAGCTCGATTGTCCGCACGCGAGCTGTGTTTCAGTCCTTTCCTTCCTCATTCTCGATCGTTCCAAAACCAGAGAGAGAGGGCTTGTCTTTCATCATCGCCTTCCTCCTCCTTCCTTCGCTGTACTGTTCGTCACCAGTGGGTGTGGGTCAAGATCTGCCGTTGCCGTGATGATTTCGTCGATGTTCTTCTTTCTCTTCCCTTGCATCACTGTCGGCTTGCTTTGTTCCCTTGATTTGTGTTGCTGCCATGCTCATGTGTCTCGGCGAAGCACTGATCTTCTTCCTTCATTCCTTATTTGCTTCATTGGTGAGTTGAACCTCACCTCTGTTCCTCTCTGCATCAGTTTCGTGTGTGACAGCTTAGGTGGTCAAAGGTTTTGATTTTTCTACCCTTTTCACCTTTCATGAATGAATGTGTTGAGAGGAAGTTTTGAGCAAACTAAAAAATTGAAGCTTAAGAGGACATTTCTATATATGGCTACTGCTACTTTCTTTTTAATGTATTGCAAACTCATACTCACATTTAATATAAGAAACTGCACATATACACGTAACTAGCTCGCTAACTTACTTGCAACTTTTAGCTTCTTCTCCGAAGCTGGTAATAGAAATGAAATGATTAATGAAGATGATAATTTTAACAATAATAATAATAATTTTAGATAAGTAGATAGAATAAAGAAACAAGCTCCGTGGTCGGGTGATGTAATGAAAGTGAGGAATTAGCATGTTATTTGCTTGAAAAATATTAGATTGGGATATTTAATTATTTTGACTGAGTTATTTCTTTATAGTTATCTCCTTATGAGAAGATAAGCAAGATGAAGACAATTAATTTTGCCATTACTGTAGGAAAACATGTTAAGCAAAAATTCATTGAGGAAACTTTGATGGACTGTGTTCATGAATGGAGATGTATGATTGATAGTTTATAGATTAAGTTGTTGCTTTATGGGTTATAATTTTGAGTGCACATGAAGTGTTTGATAAGGTTTTAATAAAAAAGGTTTAGTGTATGTTTATTGGATTTACATTTTTAACCAACAAGTGAAGTTGTTTCTTTGTAACCCTAAAGAACTATGGTCAAGAATTAAATTGTGAAAAACATCTGGTTGTCTATGTTAGAAAAGAGCTGAAAACATAATTTTATGTATGATTATTGTGTTGGTCTCGAAAGTATTTATATAAAGTATAGTAGGGATTAGAGGAACTAAGATATAAATTGTATTGAAAAGAGTTTAACACGCTTGAATAAATGTCATTAAATTATCTTTTTATATTGTATAGGGTGTTTAGAGGAAGGAAGAATTGATTGAAGTTTTAAAGGGTGAATTTTGTAGTTGGAAACATTACAAGTAAGTAGATGGCGTCTCAACTGATTTATCAATAAAATTATTTTACCAATTTTTTTTACGTTGATCATTTAATAAAAATTATATTAAGTATTAATCCTTTATTAATTAAATTATTTTTGTTTTGGGAAATCATAAAGAGATGTTGAATAATATTTGAATTATGGCATGTGAATATGCTTTTCCTTATGAAGGATATTTTTTAAATTGATGAGATTATTGTTATCAACTATGATAATTTTTTAGTTACTCAATAAATGCCAAACATGGACATTAGTTATGAAATTTTATTTTGGCAAGTTTTTAATGCTCAAAACTATTTATGCGAGTTTGACTTTGAAAATGAGAATTGTATTTTGAAAGTGATAATTTTCTTGCATATTTAAAAATAAATTTAAAAGAAACTTTATACAGAACACTAGTTGCTAATGACAGTCCCGTTAGCCTTTGGCATGCCATGGTCAATTACTAACTAGTTTGATTTTTGTGATCTCTATTCTTACATATGTTATTCATGGATCTAACACTTGTGTTTGATTTTGTGGCTTTAAGCCGTGCTTAGTTAATATTACCTTCATGGATTGTTCACGTTTGTTTTATAGCTCAAGCTGCATTGGTTACTTACCCTCATATACTATATGTCCACGTTTGTTTCCATGACATAAGCTGCGTTTGGTTATTTATTATCATAGACTATGTGGCTATTTTTATTAATTGTTCTGATAAGTCTCCATAAACGTAATTTTTAATTTATTTGGTGATTACATATTCTATTAGTTTAATTAGTAAATGTTACTATATTTATTTATTTATTTGTCTTCTTGAGATCAAGTGATAAATTTCAAAGTTTGACATTATAAATTTAATGATTAAGATTTTATTTAAGGCTATATAGAATTTTTAAATTTCAAAGTTTATGAAATATTTCATATGAAATTGTTATCTCTTTAAATTTTATGATCATTTTATTTATTCATTTTATCTTTTTAAATTTCATAAATGTTGGGATATTATTTACTAGAAAATATTTTTAGTCTTAAACGTTATTCACTAAAAATATTTTTAGTCTCAAAAAGTATAGATAGCTTTAGACTTTCAGATGATCAATGAGGAGTATACTTTTAAAATGGAGTTGAAACATTATTTTGATTAAATTCCTAATCATTATAGAACATGAATTTATATGTGATACTTTGTATTTTGTAAATTCTATCTTAAGTGCTCCACATAAATTATAGTTAGGATCCTCATTTGATTTTCTATATTGGTTTTTTTTTTTTATAGGAGTAGAGCTCCCTATTGTTATCTTGATTTTCTATATTGGTTTTTTTTTTTATAGGAGTAGAGCTCCCTATTGTTATCTTGTATTGAGAAATGTTGTAGAATTGTTAGAAAGTCCTATTTTTAGAGAAGGTTATGTCAAAATCTTTAAGAAAGTTAATGATTTTGTGTAAAATATGCGCGTGTTGAAAGAATTCTATTTTGTATGATAAATGGGTTATGGCTAAAATCAAGCATTTTCTATATATTAGGGCTTTAGGGATATAATTTTATGCATATCTCATTTGAAGGGCTTAGGGTCAAATCCGTAGTCCTTTTTTTAACTTTAAAAAATAAAAATTTAATAAAATAAATAAATACAAATATAGATCTAGAATCTTAATCAAGTTTTAAAATGAAGATAGAAATTTTCTATCCAAATCAATCTTATCAAATTCAATAAATACAAAAACTTATGTATCATAAAGTATAATTTTAATCAAAACCAAAAAATAAACCTTACAAAGTAAGTGTGTTTAAAAAATTAATAAAAAAATCTATCAATATCGTGTTAAAATAAATAGTAAAAGAATCAATATCAATTATTTTAATAACAAATACTTGAAAAATAATCGATCTTTTAGGCAATAGGGTTTAAAGGGCCGCCTAAGCCCTTTTTTCAAGGCCTATCAGGGCCAGGCCTTGAAGCTTTTTCTCAAAAAATCACCAATTTTTTAAGCTTGAACCCTAATTGTAACAGCCCTCCGCTCACCCCGCCTACCCGAGGTCTTTTGCGGCGCTGGACACTTTCCCCCCAGGCCCCACAACAGGGCGACCCCACCCCTTACGGTGAGCATCAGGAGACAAAGGCTTCCCCGCAGTAGTGTGCAAGATTATTCCCCTTGCGGAGAGCCTCCCCAGGTTCGATCCTCCAACCTCTCCTACATAACAAAGTTGAACCCTAATTGTAACAGCCCTCCGCTCACCCCGCCTACCCGAGGTCTTTTGCGGCGCTGGACACTCTCCCCCCAGGCCCCACAACAGGGCGACCCCACCCCTTACGGTGAGCATCAGGAGACAAAGGCTTCCCCGCAGTAGTGTGCAGGATTATTCCCCTTGCGAGGAGCCTCCCCAGACTCGAACCCACAACCTCTCCTACATAGCGAATGTTGAGGCTGAGTCTGGTACCATTGAGTCAACTTGACTCAATGGTACCAGACTCAGCCTCAACATTCGCTATGTAGGAGAGGTTGTGGGTTCGAGTCTGGGGAGGCTCCTCGCAAGGGGAAGCGGGGAAGCCTTTGTCTCCTGATGCTCACCGTAAGGGGTGGGGTCGCCCTGTTGTGGGGCCTGGGGGAGAGTGTCCAGCGCCGCAAAAGACCTCGGGTAGGCGGGGTGAGCGGAGGGCTGTTACATTAAAGCTTTTAATGTAACAGCCCTCCGCTCACCCCCGCCTACCCGAGGTCTTTTGCGGTGCTGGACACTCTCCCCCAGGCCCCACAATAGGGCTACCCCACCCCTTACGGTGAGCATCAGGAGACAAAGGCTTCCCCGCAGTAGTGTGCAGGATTATTCCCTTTGCGGAGAGCCTCCCCAGGTAAGATATTTTTTAATCGAACATCATTAGGCACACACACTCTACCTTTATATCTCACGACATCATCATTGGTCACATCAAAATGTTCAGCCTTTCCAGCCCCAATCTTTACCCTAATCTTATTCAAATGATCGTCTTTCTGTTGCGCAACTCTAATTTCTTCCCAAAAATTATTCTCAAATTCAGTAATGTGTAGAGCAGCCAAATGATTCTCGACTACTTCTACATTTACTGCATGAAAACTACTCCATAATTCATGTTCTCTGACCATCATGTGAGCAGTATGTACAGGCTTTCTGCTCAGAGCGTCGGCGACTACATTAGCTTTCCCTGGATGATACTTCAACTCAAAGTCATAATCCTTCAAAAACTCAATCCATCTACGCTGTCTCATGTTGAGCTCCTTTTGATCAAACAAATATTTTAAACTTTTATGATCACTGAAGACTTCAAAAGAAGAACCATAAAGATAGTGCCTCTAAATCTTCAAGGCAAATACCACAGCAGCAAGCTCCAAGTCATGAGTAGGATAATTTTCCTCATGAGGTCTCAACTGTCGAGAGGCATAAGCCACTACTCGATCCTCCTGCATCAATACACAACCTAAACCTTTCTTAGAAGCATCAGTATACAAGGTATAAGGAGCAGTTGGAACAGGTAAGGTGAGCACCGGTGTGGTGGTCAACCTTTTTTTAAACTCCTGGAAGGCAACTTCACACTCGTTCGTCCAAATAAATGAAGCATCTTTCCTGGTCAACTTAGTCAAGGGCATTACAATTTGTGAAAAACCCTTAATGAAACGACGATAGTAGCTTGCAAGACCTAAGAAACTCCTAATCTCTGTCACACTTCAAGGTTCTTCCCATTTCATCACTGCATCTATCTTACTAGGGTCCACTGCTACCCCTTCTTCTGAAACAACATGGCTTAAGAATTTAACTTCTTTAAGCAAAAAATCACATTTGCTCAACTTGGCATAGAGCTTGTGCTCTCTTAATATCTCCAAAATAATTTTAAGATGTCTAGCATGGTCCACCTCATCCCGAGAATAAATAAGTATGTCATCAATAAAGACTACAACAAATTCATCGAGATAAGGCCTGAAGATTCGATTCATATAATCCATGAAGACAGCTGGGGCATTTGTTAACCCAAACGGCATCACTAGGAACTCATAGTGCCCATATCTAGTCCTAAAAGCAGTTTTAAGGATATCCTCTGCTCTAACCCTCAATTGATGATACCCTGATCTTAGATCAATCTTAGAAAACACCGCTGAATTGACTAATTGGTCTAACAAATCATCAATTTGAGGTAAAGGGTACTTGTTTTTGATAGTTACCTTATTCAATTGTCTATAATCAATACACAATCTAAGGCTTCCATCTTTCTTTTTCACAAACAATACCGGTGACCCCCATGGCGATACACTCGGTCTGATAAACTCCTTCTTTAACAACTCTTTAATTTGTCTCTTCAACTCAGCTAACTCTGACGGAGACATCCTATAGGGTGCCTTAGAAATAGGCCCCGTACCAGGTACGAGTTCAATCGAGAACTCAACCTCTCGTTCTGGAGGTAAATCGATCACTTCAGTAGGAAAGACGTCAGGGAATTCTCTCACTACTGGAATCTGATCTACACCTTCTTCAATCTCTGCCTTGATTGAGAAGAAAATCATAAAAGCTTGACAGCCGTTTCTTATACACTGTTCTACTTGAGCGGCAGACAACAACATAGGACTTTGGGACTCTACAGGGGTTACAGTAAGAGCTGAGAGTGACACACTCTTTTTCTGACAATCAAGTACAGCTCCATTTACAGACAACCATACAAAAAATACTCTCCAATTGATCTATCCATTCTTCAACCACCGCTAGCTTAAGATTTCCATCGAAAGTAGGAGGATTAAACTTACGAAAAGTACTCCAAATCTTTGTGATCGTGGATGTCTGTTGCTCAGAGTGAAGACTCACATTTTTCGAACTAGTCTCATGGTATGTAAGAGCCACGAGTGACACATGGAGGAGTCCCAAAGGCTTAGTGGTATAGATCCACTGTCTCTTTTGGGTATTTAATTTATGATTTATAATGTGTTATATTGCCAATATTAGGGCTTTTTGTTTGTTGTCAATTATATGAATATATAAATGTAATCATGCCTTTCAAACTATTTCTATTTTTGGTACAATTTGGATGACTGTAATTTTAATATTTGGTTTACTTTGGATTGGTTAAAATGGCAAGATTATAAGGCCAAATAACTGGCTTGTGTTGAAAATTGACTAAATTGCTTATTTTACTTGTTGGGAGTATAAAGATGGACAAATGTAATTTAATTTAGCCTAATGGCATGTGGGAGGTAACAATTTATCTTTTGCGGGGAGATATAAAGGTAGAGTGTGTGTGCCTAATGATGTTCGATTAAAAAATATCTTACCTGGGGAGGCTCTCCGTAAGGGGAATAATCCTGCACACTACTGCGGGGAAGCCTTTATCTCCTGATGCTCACCCTAAGGGGTGGGGTTGCCCTGTTGTGGGGCTTGGGGGAGAGTGTCCAGCGCCGCAAAAGACCTCGAGTAGGCGGGGTGAGCCTAAGATTATTCTCCGCAGTAGTGTGCAGGATTATTCCCCTTGCGAGGAGCCTCCCCAGACTCGAACCCACAACCTCTCCTACATAGTGAATGTTGAGGCTGAGTCTGGTACCATTGAGTTAAGTGGTTCAATGGTACCAGACTCAGCCTCAACATTCGCTATGTAGGAGAGGTTGTGGGTTTGAGTCTGGGGAGGCTCCTCGCAAGGGGAATAATCCGCACACTACTGCGGGGAAGCCTTTATCTCCTGATGCTCACCGTAAGGGGTGGGGTCGCCCTGTTATGGGGCCTGGGGGGAGAGTGTCAACTTTTTTAGTGTAACAGCCCCCCGCTCACCCCGCCTACCTGAGGTCTTTGCGGTGCTGGACACTCTCCCCCCAGGCCCCACAACAGGGCAACCTCACCCCTTACGATAAGCATCAGGAGACAAAGGCTTCCCCGCGGTAGTGTGCAGGATTATTCCCCTTGCGGAGAGCCTCCCCAGGTTCGATCCTCCAACCTCTTCTACATAACAAAGTTGAGGTTGAATCTGGTACCATTGAGGGTTCGATCCTCCAACCTCTCCTACATAACAAAGTTGAGGCTGAACCTGGTACCGTTGAGTTACTCAACGGTACCAGGTTCAGCCTCAACTTTGTTATGTAGGAGAGGTTGGAGGATCGAACCTGGGGAGGCTCTCCGCAAGGGGAATAATCCTGCACACTACTGCGGGGAAGCCTTTGTCTCCTGATACTCACCGTAAGGGGTGGGGTCGCCCTGTTGTGGGGCCTAGGGGGAGTGTCTAGCGCCGCAAAAGACCTCGGGTAGGCGGGGTGAGCGGAGGGCTGTTACACTAATCAAAATAGGGCCTTCAAACTCAGCCCTTCAGGCCTAACCATTATTATCGACTCTAGTTCCCGTGCCTAGCTCTACCTAACACACATGCATTAAAAGTAGTGGAAACTAATGTCTCTGATGTAGGATATGGGGAAGTCCAAAACAACCGTCAATTATTTTTCACCTTTTAATTTATTACTTATTTTAAATAACCATCAAGTATGAAACGTCTTATTTAGATAATTTTGTGGTAGTGATTTACAAGTAGATATTGTCTTATTTGAATAAGGTCAAATGTATATATACAGGTTGGGGATGATTTAATGATTTACTTTTAAAGGAAAACATACATATTCTTGCAGCTTTTCACATGATTTACTTATTAAGATGTTTGACCTAATTAATGAATAATTAATCAATACTTTTATCTAAACAACACACCTCCAATCACACACGCACGCACACACAACTCTTTTATCATTCTTTTTGTCAAAATAATCTATATAATTATTCCATAATACTATATATTAATTTCACATTGAAATTAATATATAGCTTTAATTTCAACAGTTAAAAATTTTTATGTTTAAAACCCATATTAATACTATTCAAGGTTAGTACCTTATTTAACTTTTCAAAATTTCTTTATAGAATTCTCATACCCTAATAAACTATATTTAAACTTCAAATTACTCATAATATTACAATTTCATCAATTCATGTTCCAAAAATTCCTCCAAAATAAATTTATAATTCAAAAATTATCCTCAAGTCTTAAATCACTATTCCATAGCCTTAGAAATATTAATTTCTACTTAATTAAACCTTTAATAATCAGAAATGCATCCCAACATCTCAAAACTAACATAAACTCAATCATATAGCTATAGAATTTAACTCAAAAATTCTCAAATTTAAATTTCAACATCAAAAAAAATATTCTATAATATTTATTATATCCCTAACAACCTTAACATTTATTTTTAATTCATCATAACATCAAATTAACTATCCTATAAGAAAATTTTAATCAAAAAAATTGCTCTACTCTACAAAATAATCATATCATTAGAAGGTTAATATTATTTAGAAAATATTTATGAAATTAATTTTGTAAATAAATGATTTTTTAATGTTAATATAAGTTGAAAAGTTAGAGCTTCCTTGAAATAAAAAGGATGGACACTTATATTCAAACTAATATAAATAATCCTTACAACTTCATATTCAAACTTTTCTTCAAGGCAAACGTGAAAGGGAGAGGAACGAGAATAGTTTCCCTACTGATCTCTTGGATAAGATTTGAACCATCTAAATTTTAAGTATTATTTTATGTTAATTTATTAAAATAAAAAAATAAAAAAATAAAAAATAATTTTAATAAATTTTGTATTTTTAATCTGATCTAGATTTAATTTAGAAAGTCTAATTTAATATTAAAATTTTTATAATTGAATATCTTAAATTTTTTAGATGTACTTTGTACAGTCCAAATATTATATCTAAACCGTTGGATTGTGTAAAGTAAATATGAATAATCAATATACATCAATTATAAAAATTTTAATGTTAAATTCGATCCTCTAAATTAAATCTAAATCAAATAAACTAAAATTATTTTATAATTTTATAATTTTTTATTTTAATAAATTAATATAAAATAATTTTTTAAATGTGGACCGTCCAAGTTAAAATATGAACAATTCACATCTCATCTCTTGGATAAGCACACAATGCCACAAAGCCACAAAGCCTGGAAAAGACAAATGAGTGTATTCAAGTAACATTGGGTTATGATTGAAAATCTACCTAATATATCCATCAGTAATGTTCAAAACTCTTGGAAAATGTTCATCTGTTAGAGTCCCTCTTCCTTTTTCAAGTAAAGGGCAACCCAGACCAATTAATAACACGAGCAACTCCTTTCTTGCAGGGTCTCTACTAGAGTACAACAGAGCAAGAACCCAACGGGCGGAAGGAGCCATGAATGGTAGCCAAGCTCAAATTGTTTATGACAGTAAAAGTGAGGTTCTTAGCATAGAACATGTTCTTGATGCAAGTAATCCTATTATGTCAGGCACAAGAATAGTGAAATTAATCTTGAATAGGCTTTTGGCATTCTTAAACAAACCCATATGGGTTATTAATTCCCACAAACCATGACTAGGAAGTGGCATGCTAGCAAAAAGACAACTCACTATTGCAATTTTAAAAATTGAGCCCTTTGCATAACCTTGTCTTACAGATTTTTCAACTCCACTTCTGGCAATTACATTATTTAATAGCATCCAAAATTTTGCATCCAGTGCAGTCATGGTATCAATGACTTGAAGCTCCCATTTAAGATACCGAACAATGACAACTTGAATAGTACCTAAGGTAGACACAATTCCACAAGTTAACATCATTAAAGCACAAGTATGCCATAGGTAATAATGGTAGCTAAAGGACCAGAGCGGAACAAGGTTGTCTGCACAAGGAATAAAGTCCAAATATGTGCATAGTAGATGATAATATTCAAAGGATACCCAATCAAGGAATTGAGGGACATTTAATATAATGGTAGGGAGCACGTGTGCTGTAAGATGTTATAATGAGCTTACTATAAATTCATCTTGCACAACTGGAATATTTTGTAACTCCATTGTCCCAAGATCAAACGCCGAAATACAAAATGGGGCCAGACTAGTAGGACTTACATACGCACATACTATATAAGTATGTCACTTGAAGCGGAAGTTGGTATGCAACCCATGTCATCACCACAATGCAAACACCCATCTTCCTTATCATTTGCCAAACCAAATACCGAGTTAAGGAATGGAACCAAGGGTGAAAAGCAAGCAGTTGTAGCATAAGTTGTAATACAGCAACTGAGCAAAAACATAGCATGCATAATGTGTCCAATATAGCAACAATTGTTCTTTGCATCTCCAGGATCAAAGCCAAAAGTGGAAAAAACAGGTTTTATGTAGCAGAGTTCAAACTCAGCAAGTAATTTAGATATCTCAATAGACAAATTTAAGCAACAATTCCTTTTAACTTTTCCAGTGTTATGAACCAATTGCATATCCAAATATTCATTAACTGATTGAGGAATGTAGGGCTCCAAAATCAGAGATAAGAAGAGATGAGTAAAGCCAAAACCCTTAGTCGATAAGAGTTTTCCAGTCAATACATTCCACCTGCAAATAAATTTGTTATGATTTTATAATGTTGACATTAGTTAGTTAGGGTGATTTAGATGTTAGGTTAGCCGTTAGGTTCCTATAAGTCCTTATATAAAATCCCTGATGTCTGAATGTAAAGGCATGCCAGATTCATAAACTCAGTTCTCGGTATCTCTTCTCTCTCTAATATC
Source organism: Prosopis cineraria (assembly GCF_029017545.1). Classification (NCBI taxonomy): domain Eukaryota; kingdom Viridiplantae; phylum Streptophyta; class Magnoliopsida; order Fabales; family Fabaceae; genus Prosopis; species Prosopis cineraria. The sequence continues at coordinate 37,721,307 of NW_026555337.1, read as the reverse complement.
TCTTAATCTCTTCTCCTTCACCCCTTTTGTTTCTCTCTCTACCTAGCTTCTTCTATATTCATCTACTCTAAAATTACAAACATCTATCAGTGGTACCAGAGACAGCCATCCTCGGCCATGACACACCATTCATTCCAGGAATATGAGGATGACCACCAGATGTGGCTTCATCAACGAGGGAGCGTGAAAGAATTCAATAAATTCTTTGATAGCCATACCAATGGATTCTGATTGCAAGAAAAATATTTAGATTTTGCGTATGTGGTTGGGCTCAAGCTAGAACTTACAGAACTGGTGCATTTCTTCAAACCAAGAATGATGCAAGGAGCGAGAAGTCTTGCATGAATGCAAGAAATTATGCTAATGTGTTAGATAGAAAAGAAGGCACAAGCACTTCAAGATAATTATTGATCACAAGAGTTTTTGGAGAAGGATGAAGTAGGTACACCTTTATAAGATTGTGGGAATTAGCAAGCTAAGAATGGCATTCAAAATCATGGGGATTCCGTAACTATAACAAGGGAAGTTGAAGTTGGCCTTCCTTACCAGTGCAAGAACTGCAAGATGATTGCAGTGATTTCAAGAAGGTTTCTTTGTGCGAGTTGGAAAGTAAAGTAGGCTCAATCATCTTTAAACATGACTCCTTAAGCTCTTTTGCTGTTGGTGTGGATAAAACCGTTAGTCTTGACTTCAGTTTGGGTACCCAACACTGTTCAAAACATCAATGTTGCCCACTTGCAAAGCCATCGCCACCTTCTATTCCAACTTTCTCTTCGTCTCTATTTCTGATCAACCCATTGTTACCTATTTACTTTTTTCTGCCGCCACCACAAGCTTCTCCATTGCTGTCTCTTGTTCCTCAGGTGTCATCGTTGCTGTCTTCGTTGGTTTCTCCATTGCAGTCTGATTCTGTAACTTCAAATGCTTCATGGTTGTTTGCTCCATCATCCCCATCCCCTTTTGTCTTCTTATCAACGTGTGTTTGTCTTACCCACACCCATTTAAAGACTCTAGATTTCTCACAGCTACAAAAACTGGGTGAACTTTTCACAGCAGGGAGGGCATGTGAGGGTAAGCCTCAGTGGGTTTTTTTTTGGGGGTTTGCACACATGGGAGCATGCGTCAAAGACAGTTATCTTTCATATCAAGTGGTTGTAGTTTTAGTGGATGGCAACTAACACCGATAGTCACATGGGTTCAAGAAAGAAAAAGGAACTACTCCCTGATTTTTCTGTTGAGAAGGTCATGTGGATAGGTCCTAAAAAGTCAAAAGCTAGTCTGCCACGTAGGTGGAAACTTCAGACGCAGAAGCTGTACCTTTTATCCTTACTGAACCTGAACCAGCTTCTGAATTGGGATAATTGCATGGGCCCAATGTCACTACAACATATTATAATCAGCCCATTGAAAAATTTGTTATTGGGCTTTTCTTTGTCTTCAACTCCTCCCTACCCACTTGTTTGTTGTTCAATGGTACAGAGGAGGATTACTAAAAATGCTTTTGGGCTCAACTCATTATTTCCATTTATTCAACACAGTGCACAATAGCAGTGAACAGTGACAGAGAACAATGAATAATAGCTTTTAAGAGTTTAATGTTTTTCCCCCCAATATTTCAGCATGACCTTTAGAGGCAAAGGTCTTTTGGGAGGGGGGTATTGTTATGATTTTATAATGTTGACATTAGTTAGTTAGGGTGATTTAGACGTTAGGTTAGCTGTTGGGTTCCTACAAGTCCTTATATAAAATCCCTGATGTCTGAATGTAAAGGCATGACAGATTCATAAACTCAGTTCTCGGTATCTCTTTTCTCTCTAATATCTCTTAATCTCTTCTCCTTTTACCCTTCTGTTCCTCTCTCTACCTACCTTCTTCTATATTCATCTACTCTAAAATTACAAACATCTATCAAAATCCAACTAAGAAGTTAGGGCAAATAATAATTTGATTTGGAGGAAATTTGTCCCAGGCCCCCATCTTCTGACAAAATTTGAGAAGATAATGCCCACAAATAACCAGGAGAAATGAAAGCAACTAATCCTTTTGGTCCTTGAGGATGGAAAAACGATAAAGAGTAAGAAGGGGGAGACTCATCAGTAGAATTTGGCTTGATTGCTGATGGTACCAAATTGAGGAAATCATCTAGCAGTGCTTCTTCCATTAGACTTAGGATACCACTGACAGACACACTTATCATGCAACCCATAGTAACAGCCTCTAGTATTTGGGTCATGGTAAGAGAATGTACAGCAAAATTTTCGACAGTGGGCAACTCTGCTTCACGAGTTGAGAAGGGATCCGATTCTTCAGATGAATCTAAGGCAGAACCAGATTCACTGGGCACGAAGATTGTGCAGTCATGGGTGTCTACCTCTTCATCAATGGGAGATAAAGAGATGCAATCCATTTCTGGCTCGATCAACAACAGCAATTTCGGACTCATTACTAGCAATTCGAGCGTGTCACTTGGTTCTGAACTTGGATGTAGATTTTTGGTGGAATCAGAATTCTGCCATGAAATTGACACAAGAGAAAACATCATTACAGTGGTGATCGTTTCTGAGTTCGAAGACCTAGTGGCGGAACATTGAGTCAGTATCTCAACATTGTGAGAAACCTTCGCAAGCTCTGAGAGGGCTTGACGCATCTCAGCCATGGAATGCTCCAATCTATCCATCTGTATCTTGATTTCCACCAATAGGTCTCACAATGAAAGCACCTCTGTAACGTTCTCCAAGTCTGATAACGAACAAATAACACAAAAAAATATGCTGAATGAAGATTCCTCAAGTGTTATTGCCTCAATTTCTCAGTCACACGCACATATAGTATACAAATATTCACTGAAAATAGTCACTGACATAAGAGTACCATACTGCTGAAGAATTAACAAGAAAAGAAAAGGACATCACAGCGCAGAAAAAGAAGAATGCTCAGGGAGTATGAAGGAGGAATTACAAAAGGCAAGGGACTGCAAAATTCTTCTCCCTTCCATCAATGCTTTACCCCTTCATATACCTAATTCTTTTCCATTAAGCCCATTCCTTTTGAGCCCAAATGTAGCCACTGGCCCATCAATTGACAACTCATAAGCCTGTTCATTATATTGAACTTCATTTTCATCAGCATGTATCTAAAGAGATTAATCTCCATGACAGACAAGCTCTATCCTAACAAAAATCCAACTACACATCTCTTTCACCTCTTTCTCATTACTTTCTTATTCTCTGTAAAATCCCTCTCCTCCTCACTTTCTCACACATCAAACATTCGTTAAAGAAAGATACAAAAGCTCAAAAATGATGTTCATGAGACAGAGTATAATCCCTTTTTCAAAGTACACCCACTTTTGGAACGATCCCCATAACGTAGTTAGACCAACTTTGTGGAGTGAACCATAAAAAAATGGTTTATAAATACAATCATTTATGAGCAATGTAGATTTCCAAAGAGTCATATTACTCAAATGGATATTTGAAGAGCCCAACGTCCAAAACCCAAAATCTGTTCAAGGGTAGAGAAATTCGAGAACCCAAAAAAAAAATCTTAAAACTAAGAATGGGTTGCATAAAACTAATAGTGCATAGAAAAGGGAAAAACCTTAGCAGAGAGAGAAGAGTCACCTTCTACCATAGAATTTTTCATTCTTTGTAATTCAATTAACCATGAAACCAGTCGTGCAATTTATCGGATAATCACAAAGCAGTAAATTAGCTCTAACATCTCTCCAATCGGCCCCAAAAACCTGAAATTAAGAACACCAGTTATGGGGATTAAATATAGAATATGATAGGAACCAGCAAATCTTTCCCAAACTCGTAATTCTTAATTTAAAAAAAAAGAATAAAAGACAACAAAGGAACAGGGGGAATAAAAGAGACAGGGAATTGCTGGGGTCTGGCATTAATACATAACAAAATACTACCATTATAGGAATCAGCTCCAAAATTCGCACAATAAAGTTGCCAAGACAAGCTGAAGGTGGAGAGACGAGCTGAAGGAGGAGCTGGAGGCAGAGTTGAAGCTGAGGGCTCAAGCTAAGGAGCTATAGCTGAGGGCTTGCGAGCGCTAGCGGAACGCAAAGAGCTGAAGGCAGACCGCGGAGGTGAGAAGGCACGAGCTAAAGGAAAGGAGCTTAGAGCAAAAATGGAAGCTGATGGATCGAGTATGTTTTGGTACGCAGCGTTGGAAGGTAGGGACTGGGATTGGGCTAGAGTAATTCCACCCAAGGAATAATCAAACCCACCACCCCCGGTATTGCAAAATTAATCCTGGTATTGAAACTTTGATGACCAAAACACCCTCTTCAATAATGCCCAGACTCGTCGTCTTCTCCTTCACCTCGTTTGCTCGGACACGCGGCGGCGGCAGCGGCGGCGACTTCCTCTCTTACCGGCGAACAAGGAACAAACGACTAAGACTGAGCCTGTGAGTTTCTGTTGTTTCATTCTTCTTCTTCTTACATAGTTCACCTTTTTCCTATGTCGCTTGGGCATGTTGAAATCCTGTGAAGAACTAACGCAGACGAGAACCCGAAATGGAAGGCCCGCATTCTCGGATGAGATTGACGCTGGTGACTCGAAGCCAGCGTTCTCAGACGAGCTAGTGCAGAACTGGGTCCTGTAGTGAGATGGGTGGAGGAACAAGGTGATCGCCGGTGAGATTGACACCATGAGAAAACTCAGATGCGATTGACGTTGACGAGATGCAGACGAGAAGATGGATGCGGCAGCCGGCAAGGGGCAGGGAGGTTCGGGGTTCTATCGCGTTAGAGAAAATGGTTATAGGTTACAATTTTTTTATTAATTATAAGAAATATTATAATATAATTTTTCTTAATATATATTTAATTATAAAATAAAATAAAAGTAAACATTCTATACCCCCTACGATGGGATATGAAATTGATTTTTTGATCTAAAATTAATTTTTTAATAAAAATAATTTTAACAGCCAATAAATTTAATAATTAATTATTGAATCAGCATTACATTTTAAAAGAAGTTGAGAGATTATTTATAAATTTAATTTTATTATTAAATAATAATATTTTTTTAAATAAAGTTTAATAAATTTAATAATATTATATATAACTTTATCAATAATTTATTTTTAAAAGTAATATTTTTATGCTCATTTGTATAACTAAAATTAACATAATTAATTATAATTAAAATTAATCATATTAATTTATACCCAACTGAAATTTAAATAGATTAATTATTTGATACCACCAACTGTAATTTTAAAATGTTAATGTCAATTTTAATTTTAATCTCTAATTTCAATCTCCTCAAATTTATTTTTTTATTACTTAATCACGGTAAAAATCATGTAAAATATTATAATCATATTTAAAATTAAAAATTTTTTACAACTGAGTAGAGGAAGATCAAAAATCGTAACATTAAAGAAAGGCATTGGTAAAAGGCATGGTGAGGCTTGCGCACCAAAGGCTTACCGTTCCGCATCGGAAATGTCAACATAATGAAGGCTTGCTCTCAACATAGAGCGAGTATACTTAAAAAAATAATTAAAATATATATTTATTTTTTTAATTTTATACAATATTTTATTTTAATTTTTTAATTTTATAAAAACTTTTTTAGTGCTTTAACACCAACACTATTAATTTATTATAACAGATTTTTACATTAAGTTATTAAATATTGATAAAATATTCTTAAATATTAACATATTAAGCTTTAAGCTTAATTTTTTTTTTAAAATAACAATAATTAACACAAAAACAATCATTTAAAACACACAATATTAAGGTTAAAAAATTAAAAAAATTTTACAAAATTAAATAATTTAATTAAAACCTTATATAAAGTTAAAGGATTAAAAGCATACTTTAGTTCAAAAAAATTAAAAAGAAGCATAGTTATTAACCACCTCAATTTAGAAAAATGATAAGGAGAGTGTGTATGCTGTAATATTTTACACTCATTGACTTAAATATTTTACACTCCTTAATTCATCTTTAAAGATGTTTGAGTTTTAAAAAATTTTATGCTTTCTTGAAATTAAAATGATATTATTGGTTGCCACAATAACAATAGAAAAAGCCTTTTTATTATAAAATTTATGAAAAATTAGTTACAGAATCATATAAAAAATCTAGTGATGAATAATTATTTAATAACAAAAAGATATTTTTCTTAACATTGACAGTGAGATGATTGCTTGACATTTCAATATATAAAGCCACATAGGATATATTATTATTTTTAAATTATTAAATTATTTTTAAATTATTAATTTTAAAAATGTGCTCTCCATGACCCAGGGTCATGACTAGAGCCGAGCAAATGGGTTGAACTAGCGGACTAGCCCGTTTTACCCACACAATTTGATGGGTTGGATTGAAAAAAATTGGCCCATTTTTTAAATAGACTGGGTTAGCTCAACCCGCAAAATTAGTGAGCTAAAATGGGTTAGCCCGCGAGCTAAATGGGTTGGCCCGCCAGCTAGCATATTTTAAAAAAATAAATTTTTATTTTTTAATTATATTATATCTTTTTATAAATCTATAATAATAATAATATTTCTTAAATATATAATTTATGACTCTCAAATATATTCTTTATATTTAAAATATAATGTAAATTCTTTTTACAATTTATAAATAAAATTTTTGTTATAGTTTGTGAAGATGATTTATTAGTTTTTATGAAAATATTTTGAATATATATTATTTATTAATCTCATAAAATTTATTGATTGAAATTATAAATACGAATTTACTGAGAAAAATAATATGAGTTTATATTTAATTTTCTTTCTCAGTAACAAAAATAGCACACCTAAGTAAGAAGATAATTGGTAGTAAAAATATAGCAAAATAAATTTACTTGATTGAATTCTATATTTATTTTATTATTTTACAAGTTTTTTTAATTGCTAGTTTGCTTTAAAATATAAAATAAATAAATATTTATATTATATTTTAAATTATTAAAAAAATTGATAATTTTTTGTAGGCCAGCCCCGCTGGTTGGCTAGCCCGTTAGAAAATGGATTGGGTTAGTTTTTCAACCCGTTTTATCTGACAGGTTAGCCCAACTCAACCTGAAAAAATGCCAACCCGTATGGGCTAGCCCGCAAATTGACTTGTAACCCATTTGCCCAATGCTAGTCATGGCACCACAACTGGCCATCTAATATATTATTATCCCAACTCCTTGTCTGCCTGTTACAAAATTGATATCATTAAAATAATATTTTGTGCTAGTAAAAAAAAATGTTCTAATAAATTGTAATTTATTTAGGCCAAAGTACACTTGATTGTCTAACTTACATTAAATTTTATTTAATTTCTTAATTTTATATAATATATTTTTAGTCTTTTAATCCTAACACCATTAGTTTCAAAAATATTTTTTGCTGATCATTGTATTTTAAAAAAATTAAACATAATAAGTCAACATTTAAAAATATTTTGTCAATATTTAAATATTTAATATAAATTTTTTTGTGATGAAACTAATGATATTAAGGTTGAATGATTAAAAATATATTTTTAAAATTAAAAATTAAAATAAAACCTTGCATAAAACTGAAAAAAAAATACTTTAACCTATTATTTAATAGTTTCCGAGTTCTTGCATAATGTATTACGCTCTAGTTATACTTGTATTAAGGCAATCAACTCTTCTATTATGGCTGAGTCACAAGGCAAAGGCTTTTCTTAATTCTTTATTTATAAGCAGCTGCTGTCTTATTTGAATGAGGTCAATGTATATATGTAAGCTGGATTGTATAGAGTATATTTAGGTAGTTATATATAAAAATTTAAGATTAAATTAGACCTTTTAAATTAAATCTGAACCAATTAATGATAAAAAGATTTATCAAAATTTTTTATAATGTTTATAAATTTTTTTAATAAACATAAATAAAAGCATAAAATAATTTATTAAATTTGGAATATTTAAATTAAAATTTGGATGATCTGAATTATGATGCTAATCAAGGATCCGACAAAACTTGCATTCTTGCACAAGAAGCGAGTGGCCGCATTAAAGCCTAATCCTTAACCCACGAGTCACGTGCCCAAGTCACACACCATCCCGTTACTGCCACCGAATTGCCACTGCATAAAGAACCATTGACCAACCTACTCGCATAAACTGAGAGTGAACCAGCGAGGAGAGACTCGAAGCGCACGAGGTAAATTTTTTCCCCCTTGCTCTGTTTGGATTCGATCTTGTCTTCCTCAGTATTTGCTTCAAATTTTAGTTACATATACATGTATGAACTTTTGTACGCTAATGGCTTCCTGATCGGTGCTCCCGACCAGGATACTGGGTTTTGGTACTCAATACCCTTCGTCAAGAAGTTTTTGAGATTATCGTGATTGTTCTTTTCCTTTCTGGTGGAAACGTGTGCAGATGCCGGTGACACGATACATAATGGAGGTGCACTGGAGCCCCGTGCATATTCCGGGGATCGGAGACGTGGCGGTGATCACCGGAATTCAGACTCAGACGGTGACGGATTATAGCCACCCCAATCCTCCTCCACCAAACACCGGCCCCGGCCCCACCGCCTCCCTCGACTCCGCCACAGGTGGTCACGCAACTACGCAGCCGCCCCAATAATCCTCCCCCACCGCCGCCGCCGCAGCCCCCGACACCATCACCACCACCGGCGGCGGCTTCTCCACCGGAGTAGCAATTTCATGAGGCTATAGTTATCAGTGGTCGCATGTCGTAGGATTAATATGTCTGCAGTTTAGTTATGTGGTGTCTCTTAAGTAACAAGTGGGCTTTTACTCAAAACAATCTACGGCTCAACCGTGTCTTGTTTCATCTGTCTTAAAATTGTTGTTAGTTATATATGAAGATGAATGTGCAATAAATAATACATGGTTGTTTTTGAGTCTAAAACCTCAAAGCATCAGGACTGAAATTTGACCGTCAGATTCTATGATACAGTGTCAATTGAAACCAGTTGCTCTGTGATATTGTTCCAGTCTCTGCACACAACCCTACGTTATTGTCGTTTGCTTCAAAATTACCATCAACATTATATTTAAAGCATTAAATTCCAGGGGAAATGGACTGGAAATTACCCCATTATATTTTACTTGACATTTTATAATATACGTCATATATTTTGCATGCTCCCATTATTGTATATTAGCAAAAAATGATTATATTGTACATTTTGTTTTCAGTGCAACTTGGAACAACTAAACACGCGCACACACTATGTATACATCTCAAGTTTGAAACTTGTAATCTTCCATTCGATTGAAGGAAGGATTGAGGACTGAGGAGCAATTTCGTGCCATTATGGAAACTAGGCTTATTGGAACAAAAATGATTTCACATAATGTGATAAAAAAGATTTGAAAAAAGAATATGATTATAAAAATGATGATTGCATAAAGTCCTCTTTTTGTATTGCTATCTTTTAATAAGTGTGTAAGTTTATCACTTTCGGACATGTCATAAAATAATGTGTAATTTTTTTGTTTTAAGTATATGATACAGTCAACTACATTTCTTTATTAAGATTATTATACAAAATATTTTTTATCTAAATTTTTTAAAAAATTTCATTCCATTCTCGTATCCTATGACCTATAGGCTATAAATAGCCAGTAAATATATTTTATCAATTTTTAAACGGAATTAACAAAATTAAAATGGCCAAGTTACACGTGTCCAGATTTAGCTTCGGTTTGACGGAAAAACTATACACCGTTAGGGCAATCGCGTGCTTCCGGGCTACATTCACTGCTTCCTGTTCTGCCTCCGTAATTCGTCGCAAGCAAAGCTTCTAGTCTGGCTCCTTGTTTCTCCACAGAACGCAAAATTATCTGAAATTAGGGTTTCTCGGAGATGGCATTGTGTGGCCGAATTAGATCAGGCATCTCTCTCGTCAACAAATTGACGTATTTAGTTCCGATGCTATCTCTACCCAGAGATCCAGACTTCACCGATCCCTGATCACCCCTTTCAGTTCCTTGGTAACTGAGCTCTAATAACTTTTGGAACCATCTTCTTTGCAATGGTTTGATTGGATGCTTTATTCATATCTTCCATGTAGTTATACGATATTTGATTTCTTGAGATTGCCTGCGGGGAACACTGATTGTTTTTGGATTTGAACTTTTTTTTGTTGTGTAATGTCGATAGAAATTTTTCCAATTATTCGAACGATTTACAGTTAAAGTTTTAATTTTTGTCACATTTTTATGGGTCGAATAGACAGATTTTATTTTTGGCCCTTGCTTTTCTTTTGCTCTAGCTGATCATTTTGGATTTGTCAATGACTTTTTTAGCTTTTAAAGAACGTTTCTTCCTTTTGCATTTTAAAGAAGTGAGTTGATGGCAAGCAGTTTAATCTCCAAATCCCTTTTCTCAGTTTTTTCCTTGTCTTGTGAATTTGGGGCATGAAACTTATGAGACTGTTTATCGTGCTCTCTGGAGGCATATAGCCATACATTTCGAGCTTGAAAAAGCTAATCTTCATCCAATTGATAACTTAAACCGTGTCTTACTATCTTCCCATATTATGCTTGCAGGAATCTAGGAATTATGCCACTGCGTCAGGGAAAAAGGAAGAAAAGTAAAGGTAATTGAATATATTGGTCTTCAACATGTTCACTGGCGCGCTTGCATGCTGTGAAGGGAATTTTATGGGTATTGTTGGTTATATATCTGTCTACTTTCTTGTGAGCCTTCACATGTCTGTGATTACGGAAACAAGAGAAATTGAAAGAAAAAAAATTGTGCTATCAACTGAAAATAAATGTAAGGGATTCAACATATATTGTGCTTCCCTTCACATGTCAGTGTTATGGTATTCATGGCATTAACTTACTTCTTCCTTGTTTTGTCGTTTCCTGATTGCTTTCTAGGTGCCACTGGCCTTGTTTGGAGGCTCAGGAAACTATGCATCTGCTTTGTATACTGCAGCAGTTAAAGCTAATGCATTGGAAAAGGTTGAGTCTGAGATTCTTGACCTTGTTGCGGCAACAAAGAATAGTCCTAAATTTGCACAGTTTACAAAGGACTTGTCTGTGCCTAAAGATACCAGAATTAAGGCGATGCAGGAAATTTCTAAGGATGCTAAATTTTCAGATATTACGAAGAACTTCCTTGGTATTATAAGCTTCCCTTTGTTTATTCCATTGACAAAGTTATTGCTGTGTTTATAATGCTAAAGTGAATAATGAAATACCTTGTATCATGGTTTGAATGGCATTTAGACGCCTAACTTGTTATGGCTCTTTATTGCATCAGTGAGAAATTCATACATATCAATGAAAAAAAGTAATTCTTTGAAAAGTCAATGCAAATCTTTCCCCTAATCAACACAATGTCAAGATCTGTTATTTTAATCCCAATCTTGATCATCATTTCTTTTGGGGGGGGGTAAAATAATGTCTCCATAGCTGCTTTTGCTGGCTTACTAAAATCCAGTAGAGTTTGCACGTTTAAACCATAATATTTGAAATCAAAAGAATTTTGTTTGAGCCCTGTTTGACTCATTTACCATTTGTCTTAAATGGATAATCATGGGTTGGACATTCTTTGTTCTGTTTTATCTGGGCACGAAAGTTAGGTAAAGTTCCATAGGTGTCTTCTATTTGAGCCGAAAACAATTTGGCATGTGGAAGGACTTCTTTGAAATACCCAATCATATGATGTCTAGCTGTAAAAATTATACTTGTCTGGAGAAGCTGATAAGAAACACTTGAAATTGTACCCAATACTAGTATTATTTGACATATTTTTAGGATGTTACCTGAATGCTTTTATTTATTGCAAAATTTGCTAGAATCTAGAAATATGGTGCTTATCTTAAACAGATATATGTAATGTACAAGTCGTGTAATGTTGAACAAGGTTGATGGCTATTTGGATCTTTTATCAACTTATAGGCATGGTGCAAGCGAATTTGCTTATTCTTTTGAATGATAATCCTAAATGCGGCCTTGTTTTTTCTAGTTACTCGACATATTATTTTGCTTAATTCCCTTTTATTTTTGTTAACTATCCTGCTTGGATACTCGATTCTTTGAGTTCATTCTGATATTTATATTCTTTCATGGTATGTAACCTGTTCATCCAAGGAAATCCATTGTACTTCTATATTTTATCCATTATCCATTATTAATATTAATACCTGACCTGCCTTGAATGTCAAACTGGGATTATTTTGGCTTGATTCTTTGCTAGCCAGCACTCTACACCTTTAAAATATTGTGGGCGGTATTCCTTTATCGTCCACTTACTGTCCTCAATTGCTGACTACATTCAATGCAATTGACCTTCCGCTACTCAAATAAAAATTGATAAAAATATGTATAACTTGTGATGGAAAGCAATGCTGATTGCTGAAAAAATTTCCTTCCATTCAGCAGAAACATACACTGAGTAACAGACAACTTGTGGCAGTCAAAACTCCGAGTAGAACAATATAGATGTAATGAAATCAGAATATCAAGCCAAAGCTAGCTTTTGAGAGGCTAGCAGTAGCACTTTCCCTCAACAACCACCCTTCAAATAGCCTCTAATGGCCAGCTTCTGAGTTCTGACCCTTTCAGCTCCTCAACCCCGCTTAATTAACCCCCCAATTTTCTCATTCTGCTTGATGACCTTCATCACTTCTTTTGTCTCCGAATTCCTTTAGCCTCCTCTTTCTATCCTCTATGCATCTGTCTTTGGTGCACAGTCATCCTCATGGCATATCTATCCTTAATTCCCATGCCTGCATTGCCTAGAATATGCGTTTTTTAAGGGAGTAAACTTTTCTTTCAGTGTGAAAGCACTCCAGAATAGGCCCTCATCCGTAATGCACAACCCTGCAGCTTGGGTTGTTAACCCTTGGGGCTCCGCCTGCCCATGATAAAATTATCACAGGCCTTCGTCTGTTCTTGTTCTGTTTCTGCTGAAAATTTGGAACGTGTTTTGTTTTAATGCGTGCTTTAATATGTGTTGGAAGAATCAGTTGATGCACGTGGGAGAATTGATGCACAACTATTTCATTACAGGGTGTGATGTACTTTGACCAAAATGATCGAGATGAATACCATCTTGATCTTGAATGCCTAAGTCAGAAAATCAAATGAAAATGAAGCATTCATTCAAATTGTTGATGCTTCCTTATATTTGATAATTATATTGTATTCTGAATTTTGTATGATATTTTGTATATATAATAATGCATAAATGATACTATCTGACAACTTATTTTAAGATGGTAAGATTTTTGCCTTATTTTTCTGCTGATATTGATTTATTGGTTGTTTCTCTGAAAGTTATCTTGGCTGAGAATGGGAGGCTAAGAAATTTAGATACCATAGCAAAGAAGTTTGCGGACTTGACAATGGCACATAAGGGAGAAGTGAAAGCCATTGTGACCACTGTGATTGTAAGTAACACTTATTTATTTGTTTATTCAATTTTTACTTGAGGAAAAAATTACTGCAACATATTTGTACTTTCTTTTGAATCCATCCTTTTTGTTAAAAGGATGACTAGAATTATATGATGTACATGAACATTAGTAGACTTACATATGCTATAAGCGAATACAAGGAGAGGCATTTTTCAGTGATCAATTTTTTTATTTTTTATTTTTTTTTTGGGGGGTGGTTGTAAATTCCTCAAAGCATCTTTTTCTCCCTTACCTCTCAATATAGAAATTCAATATAGTGAATTATGAGCTGCACCCAAAACATGATGGTTCACGGCCATTTTGTCACTGCTGTGCCCTTTTAGAGAAAAGTATTTCATTAGATCATGTTTGATTAATATGCGTGTGTATATATATATATATGAATTTTCTTGCAGTGTATCCGTTGGTGCATCTCTATAGTTGCTTTTGAAGGAAACCTTTTAAATGCTACTTCATGATTTATAGTCTTGTATTTTAAGCTGTCTAAATGTGGTAACCTTTCAGTGCTTAGTCAGCTCTCTATTTGATTCTGCTGTTTTAGAATTTGAGGTGATGTTGTGAAACAGTTGGGTAGTAGTTGCATTATCTAATTTTCATGTGTTGGATCAGCCACTTCTCCCTCAAGAAGAGAAGCAACTGAAAGAGACCCTTCAGGAGATCATAGGTGCAGGAAAAAGGTTCTTATTGAACAGAAGGTATTGTGTCATTATTTTTCTTCCTGTTATCTCTCCCTCACATAAAACTGCTTTCTCAGGTCATTATCAAGATTCTCGTTTTTGGTCTTTCAGATTGATCCTAGCATCCTTGGTGGTTTAGTGGTAGAATTTAACCAGAAAGTCCTAGATGTGTCAATTAAGACTAGGGCAAGCCAGATGGAGCGGTTCCTCCGAGAGCCCATAAACATTGGCGACATCTAGAAGGAAGCAATTTCCTTCTGACATTTGCTTTCATCTGTAACAATTACCATGAACGGTTCGAGAAGGAGATGAAGTAATCTTGTTTTTATATATTTCTCTGATCTGGATTTGTGGGACAATGCAGATCTTTTTTGCAATAAAAGCTACCTCTTCCAAACTTCTCATGATACCTCATTGTCCTTTCTATGGGATTAGTATATTTTGATTTGGCCTTTTGAGTTTTGATTTTTTCAAATTATTACTTCTGTAACATCAAGTCTTGAGCGCATCAGTTTTCAAATAAATATACGATGCTCCTCTTGCTAGTTCACTTTGCATGTTTCATTATTTGGATGCTTATTTGGTCCTGAAACAAGTTTAGCTTGTTTATTTAGTCTTAAACTTTAATTCAATACAACTCAATTATTGTGGTTCATTGAGTTAAAGTGTTATAGGGACTGATTTGCATTGAGTCAAGAAAATATTAGGAGTGGAGTTAAAATTTAGGGATTGAATCAGTAATAGAAGAAAAGTTAGGACTGAAAGTTATAATTTTTTGTTTTTAAATTCTCCAGCTGGGTGTATGCCATAGAGAAATGAAACAAAGACTAGAGTATGAAACGATCGACGAGATTTAAAACCACCTCTTTTAACCCCATCTTAGGTTCCACTTGTTGGAAAACCTAGGTGGCAAGCTTGTCAGTATTTGATTGTAAATATTGGAGATTTAAGCAGCATCTTGTTCAAGGAAACCTGGCGAATCTGTTGATTTTTCTTTAAACCAAAATAGCAGCAACCTACCTTAATCACAGAGGCTAATGCTTGGAGTCAAAATGCTTCCATGTTACTGAATTTTGATGGAGGATGGATTTCATTTTCTTCTAGAACTCCTAAGAGGGTTTTCCTTGTCACCTTTGACTTGAGGGGGGGGGGGTGTCAATTATGTGGTTGGAGTTTTCTTGCGTTGAAATTAAAAAAAATTAAAATGATTATTATTATTAAATCGTAATCGGAATATAACAAATATTAGTTTCCTCAACATCCACAATCTGCTGGCACAAATTGTACTTCAGCTTTGCACAATGCAAACATACTTCGGACTTCGGACCTGATAACAGACCCAACAAAAAACAAAAAGAAAAGAATACTTGTACATGAGTGCATCGTTATGGTCATGGAGCTTGTATATTATACGATATATGCAACAATATTGTATAGTTAAACTATTAATTTTTTTTGGATTTTTCTAAAATAACTCAAAACTTGAAACTCAAAATTTTAGTTATTTGAAAGATACTAAAGAATGAATCATTCATTGAATCGGTCATGACACTTTATTTCAAGAATTGATGATCAAAATTACAGTTAAATCAGTTATGATAAAAGTATTTTAATAAATCAATTAAGACACTAGTTTAATGTTTTACTAGTTCAATTGAATGTGTTGAATTTTCATTTTTCATATTATGGTTATTTGTTATTAATGTATACCTCTATATTACTTTTGAAATATATCCTTAAAATTCAGATATTTTATATTATTGATTTTTCATATATTAAGTTGTTGAGTGTGTACATGTATACTTTTCATACTCAGGCATTTTCCACAGTCAAATTTGGTGTACTTTAACTAATATTCCCATGTTCACATTTTGAGTATTTCTACTTTTTTGGCTCATGATGCGGTTGAAGTACAACTTTTGTGGCTTCTGCGTTTGGGGATCTGATTATTTTTAAGCTAGTAATTAACACCAAGGTTTAATAATAAATACGTTATTAGTTTCATAAGTCATATAATAAGAAATACAAGAGGAAGAGAGTTTTGCTACATGTGAATGTCACGCTACTCTTAAAACATTATTTTTTTCTTATAGTGTAAGTTACAAGCAAATGTACTTTTAAAATTGATACAAACCTCTATAAAGAATTCCACTCTAAAAAGTTAATTGATTCCTTTAAATTTAGATTTTGAACCTTTTGAACTTAGTTTAAGCTTAGTAGGCCAGGAAAAAAAAATCAAGTTCTAAATTTTATTATTTATTTAAACATGATAATTTGAAAACACGGATATTGAATTAAAAGATAGGAAAATATCCATAAATTAACTTTATTATGTGCAAGATTTTTAGGCTCCCAAAGACTAATTAATTAATTTGAGGATCCAATTAACCAATAATGGTCACTGTATGCAAGCATCCAGCTGATAAGTTTCAAGGAATTAATTAATTGCTTGCTTATAGAATTAAATAAATATAAGGAGAAGACGATTAGGTCTTAGAAATTACAATTAATGACAGTTAAATTCCTAACAAAACTTTATAAAACAAAGAGTTGTAAATATTAATTTAAATAATTGCATGTTCAGAAGTCTCAATAGCAAAATATATATTTAAATATTAAATATAATTCTTAGACTGTAAAATGAATTTTTTACTGATAATTGTTTGAATTAATATTTACAACTCATTTTTTTTTTAAAAAAAATTATTGGGAATCTAACTGTTATTAGTTCAAATTTCTGGGATCTAATTGTCATTCTCTCTTAAATCTATGTTTTATTTCAGCCCACAAATCAACCAGTTTAAGCAATCAATTAACTAATTAAATATTTCCATACAATTTATTTTGTTCCTTAATTTTACCAATTAAAGTATATATATTCTCAAGACAATGTGTGTACATGAGTTGTATTTTCTTGTCTTGATAACAAAGTAGAATGTTGCTAGCTAGGGACAATGTAGTTTTGCGGAAACAATGCTTTAGAGACATTTGAGTAGCTTCACAGATATTTCTTTCCTCACTTTCCTTTCTTTTTCTTTATTTTCTTTTCCCGGAAAATTAATTATGAAAATCCCTATCAAAATAGAGAGATGGACGATTGTGATGAAGCTGAGAACAACTATACTGCCCTTGGAGAGTATAGTGACAGAGACATTCAAATGTATGAGTTTGATTTGGATTGGATGACTCTCATTGTGGGAATTCACAGAGATTATAGCAGCATTTCCGGGATTCATTAGATTTTCTTTCCCGGAAAATAATGGCATGGGAAAAGTGATTATAGGTAATGAAAGGGAATATAACTTTGCAGCCAGCAAGAAAAGGATCCATGGATGTGTCCATATTCTTTTCCCTTCGTACATATGCAACAACCAACAAAATTAGGAAAAAGATGAAAACATAGATTTTTTTTTTTTAAAAACATCGAGCTTGGATTAACAGGGTGTTTAATTTGGGCATATTCTTGTCGCATGTTCATTTATAAAGAATGAGTTTCTATGTTTATAACTTGATAATAATGTAACTTATTTTTTTTATTTCGTTAATTTTTGAAACTTGACAAAATGCTTACAAAAATTGGTCTAATTAGTATAGATTTAACACTTAACCTATAACCTATGGACTTTGTTGATAGATGATTTGATAGAGTTGTTATCTTTTAAGCGTTCTTTGAATTTGAATGCATGTATTGACTTGATGAGCTTTTAGGACTCAATTAGTTTTAATTTATTATGCAAAAAAACTTTACAAAAAATCTCACTAAACTTTTAAGTCTGTGTAGATTGATAAACTCTTATCATCAATTATTTTTGTTATTTCATTAAAAAATTAATTCGTAGGTCTTTGTTTTTCAATTTTAAATTAGGGTTTTTGTAGTTCATTTATTTTAATAAATTCCTTATAGTTTGATCTATTAAATATGTTAATCCCTGAAAGTTAAAAGTTTCAATCAATGACTAATTTTTCCAAAAAAAAACACTTTTAAAAAATTTACAAAAAATTTGATTTAATACGTTTGGCAAAGAAATAAAAAAAATTGATTTAATTCAATGTTACATTTTTTAATTTTTATAAAAATTTTATATGTATAAAAATTATTTAGAATACACAACCGAATTATATAAATTTTAAGTTATAAATATTATGTATTTAATTATGATGTTACATAATTTTTAATAAAAATATAAAATGTATTTTTTTTAAAAGGAAAATTCAAGATTTTCAACCGTTATTAATTAATAAATATAATGGATCAAACTGGATTCAATTAAAACAAAATATATCAGAATAATTTCTTAATAAAAATATAAAAGTTATTTCTTTTACTTTTTTCAAAAAGAAAAATTCAAGACGTTCAACTTTTATGAATTAATAAACATAATGGGATCAAATTATAAGGATTCAATTAAAAAAATCTTTTTACCTTTTTCCAAAAGAAAAATTCAAGACGTTCAACTTTTATGAATTAATAAATATAATGGATCAAATTATAAGGATTCAATTCAAACAAAATATATTATAGCAGCCTAATTTAAAATTAAAAATAATTATAAGAACCTATAGATTAATTTTTTATTTATTAATTGCGCATAATAATATGTTGTTTAAAAGTTTAGGAGGAGTTTATGTAACGTTTTAAGGATAAGCAAAGTTATTTGCAAAAAAAATTCAGTTACATCATGTATAATTTAGCTTATTCTATATTAATATATTGATTAATATTACTAATGTTTGAGCCTATTGGTTACAACTGAAACTCTGAATGTACTGCTCACTTCATGATGATAACAATAATAATAATAAACTATGGCATCCCTTTGATGATGATTCACAAATTCGGCAGATTTAAAGTGAAGCCTTTAGATTGGACTTGCGACCTACATATGAAATATTGTTTGTCATGTATGTTTCACGTTGACATTAAAATAAAATAAATAAAATACATAAATATATTAAAACTATAGTGATTAATATGCTTTAATTTATGGCAACCTATATAAATAATTAAGATTTTGACAAGATATGAAAAAAAAAAAAAAGAATGAAAAGGAGATTGCTGTTAGGAAGGGGACATCAAACGCTTCAGATGTGTATATGGTAGTTAAAATAAGTAGTTAGACCCTAATGAAAAAACATGCAAAAAATGTAAGCTATCGCAGACACTATCTTAAATTACACATATCCCATCAACAACACTTCTCAACCCTGCAACACTTTTAGATGTTTTTTTGTAGGAAAAAAAATTCCAATTTCAAAAATACCATAATATATTACATTTAATTTTAACAATATTGAAGCTTGAGTCAAATATATGGCATGAGTAATGAGAGAGAGCACAAAAAAATAGATGATAAAAATAATTTTGAATTGAAATTATATTTTCATGTAAGGCAACTTGAAAATACTTAATTATTACTCCATCAAGTGACTTATATAGTAATGACCATTCCTCTTCGAGACATACTCTCTCTAGATTACAATATAAATTATTGTTAACTAATTTACAATTTTAAAAAAATTTGTTAAAATCTTGATTTGTTTTAAAATTTTCACATCTTTTTAATCATCATTCCCTTGAGTAGAGTAGATATGACATTTGACATATTTAAAAACTCTCATTAATTACTTGAGTAAACTATAATAAATAAAGAATATAATTAGAAAAAAATATAAAACCTATCTAATGCCTATATTTTGTACAAAAAGAATTTCTAAAAAGTATCATATTATGGTTAGAAGAAAGTATGCCTTATATTGAAGACAAAAAGGGAGTATATATATTATCTTACACTCCCCTAGACCACAATATATAGGACATTAGTAATACTTTATAGTTTTCTAAAAAGATGATGAACCTTAAGCTTTTATAAAAATTTTATATCTTTATAGTTATACCTCATTCAATATTCTACATGATTGCCTTAATACAGGACTTCTAGAAAGTACCTTAAATTATGGTCCAGAAATAATATACTATATACTCTTTTTGTTTCAAATTATAAAACAATTTGATATAATATTGTGCATACCAATAAAACACAGTAATGACAATTCTAAATTTATTTTTTAAAATAAAATTATAAACTTTTAAAAATACTCCAATATACATTTATTATTATACTATAATATTATTTTAATTTCTCTACTTGAAGATAAGAGTAAATTGGAAAAGAAATATTAATGAAACTTTATTTTTTCACAAATGTGTTATATTTTGAAATAACAAAATTTTTTTAAAATTATCTTATAATTGATGGAGGAAGTAAGTGTATGTATATATATCTTACACACAAACACACGTGAGTTTGAAGTCTCTAAACCCTAGAGAGAGAGGGGGGGGGGGGATTATGTGAATTGGAAGCAAAAGGGCTTACGTTTTAAAAAAGAAAGAAGAGGATTACCTTGTGAGTGAAGTAAACTATATGGAAAGGGACAAGAAATTGAGTCAAAGAAAAGAACATCAACCGTCCCTCTCCCTGTCTCTTATTACTTTCTTCTTTATGTATTATTAATATTAATTAATGGCAGAAAAAATTCTCAATTACAATGATCATTTTATCAATGCTATATATAAAGTGTATTGTAATATAATTAATTTGATTTACTCATAATGCATAAAATATGTCTAAAGTGAGAGTTATTTATTGTTTTAAGAAAATATCTTATATCCTGTGTCTTTATTTATTTATTATGATTATTTTATCAACTTTTAGTTATTAAAATATTTGCTTAAGAATCAATCTAGATGCTCCGCTATATACAACAAAAGTGTACGTGTCTCTGTACATTGAATCGAAGCGATCATGCATTCAAAAAGAATGATATAATAAGACAATGAAATTGCATATGGTATGGAGTGATATCTCATAACATTCATTCACGTTTTTCCTCTATTTTTCTTCAAATGCATCCTCTGTATTCACAATCCAGACTGACATAATATAGGAAAAATGACACTTAAGTCTCAAGAGTTACATTCTTGATAAAAAATTTTGAAAAATAAAATTTCAAATATTGATTAAAATAATTATTAAATAATATACTTAAATGTCAATTTTAAAAATTTATTAATTACACCTCCTAGTTAAGGGTATTTTTTTTTTTAAATCTTATTAATTGCACCTTGGAAAGAGCCCAAATACCTTAATTTTCTAAAATGATATTTTTTTAAAAAAAATGTCATAATAATATAAAAGTGCAATATGGTATATAATTTGTGAAGGAAGGTCCCCCTCGAGTCCGTTTTGTACTCTACCCATGATCAACCAACCAAACACAAAAGCCTCAATACGTAAACACATAATATTCATATGATTCATATCTGAAGCAAACCCCACGGAACCATCAGAATCATCATCATCACCATTCCCACCCCATGAAGTTACCTTCTCTCTCTCTCTCTCCCCCCACATTCACATATATATAGTAATTTTCTCTTAAATCGAACACAAGGCCATCCATCACTTAAAAACAAGAAACTTGCCTTCTTATTAATGCTTGCTTGTCTGTGTCTCTAGCTATATAGAGCTAGATTTGATGATGACAATGGGGAAGGACAACAAAATGAAGGGCAACAATGTCAACAAGAGCAAGCTGAGGAAAGGACTGTGGTCGCCAGAGGAAGACGAGAAGCTGATGAGGTACATGTTGACGAACGGACAAGGTTGTTGGAGTGACATTGCCAGAAACTCTGGACTCCTTAGGTGTGGCAAAAGCTGTCGTCTTCGTTGGATCAATTACCTCAGACCTGACCTCAAACGTGGCCCTTTTTCTCCTCACGAAGAACACCTCATCATTCATCTTCACTCTCTTCTAGGCAACAGGTATATGTATATATATACTATCGTAAGTCAAGGTTTGAAGAGAATGTGACGCACAGCAGAGCAGAAATGTTCTGCAAGAAAAACCCTAACCCTATTCTCAGTTTCATCACAGTTTTGATTTCTTATTATTGATACCGCACATTGTAAACTATATAAAGAGTAAATAATAGCTGTTCAATGAACTAATGCTTTGGCAGGTAAAAAAGTGTTTTCTAGAAAGGAAATGATAAATGTACCTATCCCCCTTTTCTTTATAAATACATTCTGTGTATCAAACATGAAATCAAAGTACAAACGTCTCTCATGAAAAACAACCAACAGCTGAAGATGAAATGTGAATTTTCTGTGTCTTTGATCTGTTGTTTGGGAATTCTTGTTAAGAGCATTTACATACATTTCACATTATTAGGTTGTTCAAATGTAGGTGAACTTAAGATAAAATTGAGTTTAATAAATAATATATAATAAATGAAAGAACCAATAAACTTCAGTTTGAGATTTTGGATTACAATGTGGTATATTTATATCACTCTTTGCCCATTTGTTCTCCCCTACCTTCCATGCATCGCTCCCCATTCTTAACAACAGCCCAAAAAAAAAAAAAAATCCAAAATGAGACACCCTGATGATTTTTTATTCTCTAGTACTAATATGTAATGCAATTAAGTATCTTTCACATTTTCTTACATGTAAAAACCATATTGATCTGCTATCCACGTTCAGTTCATAATGTACTTTATCCTTTTAGATAGCATATTTACACTTTTGCTTTAGCTATAGGTCTTGCTTCAATTTGTAACCTTCTGTAAATCTCTGATAGGGATAATTTAAAATTCTATAGGGCTGTGTTAATTGCATTACAAGTACGTTTACTTTCTGTTTCTATGTTGAATTGATCTTCTATATGTCTAATTAATACTGATCTGTCACCTGTTTCTTAATTTTCTGCAAATATATGTTCAGATGGTCACATATTGCTGCACGTCTTCCTGGAAGAACAGACAATGAAATTAAGAATTTCTGGAACTCCGCATTGAAGAAAAGGCTAAAAAACAACAGCACCACTTCCTTAACTTCATCACCAAACAACTCATCCCCGTCGACGTCATCATCAGACCCTAAAAATCATGTCTTGACAAGCATGATCGACCCATTAATGCCACCGTGAATTATTCTAATTCCTCCACGTCATCATCGTCCTTGACGTCCATGCAAGTTCCTATCATTTTCGGAGACCAATTAGTTTCTGAACCCTTTTTCACATTGAATCATCATCTTGACATGAACAATATTGAAGGATCTGGTAATTTTCCTTTACCTTCAGAAGTTGGTGGCAATATAGAAGAAGGGCTTTGTAATGGAGATTATGGGACAATATTGCTAGAGCCTAGCGGTAACATTGAGGACAGTAGTGTCCCAAATTTTGATGATCTAGTTAGTGTGAAAAGCCACTACAACAACTTCAATAATGCTTGCTTCAAATACACTAATGATCATCATCAGATAATTCAGAGCTCAAGTAAGGAAGAGGATCAAGAGGACATGTTTGGGCTTGCAAATAGTAAGATCATCAATAATCATAGTATTATTAATGAGCACTTAGGAGAAAACCTTATTGTGGGAGATCATTGTGATTTGGAAGGTCTGATGCAAGACATGTCTTCTTTTCCCTTCCATGATTTTTCCTAAGTTAGTCGAATAATGATAATAATCATTGCCTTTGCCCTCAGTACCTTAGCCAGAGATCGTATCTGCTGTTGGCAGAGCTTACTCTTTATGCTTGCCCAAAATAATAATAATAATGATAATAAGCAGTGCCTATATATATATATCAACCAGTTTTTCCAAGTTCTTAGGAAATATTCCTCCATACCCTTTTCACTTCATTTTCAAATTTTATAGTCTGTGAGCGAGTCTGAGACTAAATATTCAAATTTGTTTTAGGTGACAGATGTGATATTGCAATATGGTTAGTGTCTGTGGTAGGTGGCTTATTTGGGAAGCAATAATATATATATATATATATAGATTCGGGAATAGATAGGTAGGGTTGGTGCAGTAACAATCATGAAGGAGAGAAATGTGAATAGCGATGATTAAGGAAAGTGAAGAATTATAGTATGATATTGAAGTTCAGTAGTAGTGTTGATTTTTCTTAAATGTTAGTTTATGTGTTGTGTGTGGCTGAAGGAATAAGATGGTGTTATTCAAGTAGTGGTAGCTTACTTAAAAAAAAAAGTACAATTTTTCTATGATGTATCAGTCTATCAGATCACACACACACACACACACACACCACGAATAAGCAGCAACTTTGGTCCTCTCTCTCTGATCTCTTGAATTTGACTTCTCTTGAATTGAAGTGTTCTTAAAGCGAGAAAGAAAGCGATATATATCATACATAGTTTCAGATACAATCAATCATCTAGACCGATTAATTATCAAAAGACAGGTAATTTTCACCGTTTATAAGAGTTAGAAAAAATATATTTTATTCTAACTACACCTAGAGTTTTTTTATAAGACTCATAATTGGAGAAAATATAAATTTAAAAGCTGGGACTTATAATTAAGGACAGTGGGAGAACTATTGTTTGATGAAATATTTGAAGATTGAAAAAAAAAGCTTCTATTTCCATAATTTTAATTATATTTGACTAAAACATCCTTATATTATTTCCCTAATTAGTTCCTACATATTCTCCCTCCCTCCTGGGGATTTTTTTCCCCCTTTTCGTTTTGGTCATATTAGATGGATTAAGTTGCCTTTCAAGCACTTACAGGCCGTTATTTTACCCCAAAAAAAAAGGAAAAGAAAAGCATAATAGGCCATTGTTGGACTGAAGGTTAAACAACGTGAGAAGTTGTTGGGTATTACTAATGCCCAGGGAACGAAGGCCCATTATAGTAAATTAATATATGTTACCATAGGCCCATTGAATATAAAATTTAAATTTAAATTGTGTACTCAAATAAATAAATAAATCCTCTCACGTTCCAATAATTAGGCAGCTATGCATGGATTGATTAATTAATAGATAATATAATTTTAGTCCCGAAAAATTTCTCTCAATTGTCAATTTAATTAAACTTCAACTCAATGTCACTTAGTTTTCGTATTTCATTGAGTTAAGAAATTGCAATGAATGGATTGTACTGAGCAAAAAAAAAAAAAAAGAAATTATAATGATTAAACTACTTCAATTCAAAAGATATAAGAATTGAATTGTATTTAATCAATAATTGAGAAGAATACAGAAAATAAAAGGTATTATATATTTTCCTTAATTATTAATTAATTAGTTTCATTTTTAAGTATTTTTTTAAGCAGTCAATTTAATACAACTCACGCACACGTATATCAATGCCGGTTCGGTTCTTGAGCCTCACACTCAGACATTGTTACTAGAACGACTTGTCAATGGTCTTAAGTATTATTTTTAATTTTATTTATAAATTACTTTTAATATATTTTATTAAAATTAAAAAAATTAAACCTTATCAATTCAGTCCAAAATTTTAATAAATTTAACTTTACCATTATTAAATATACATATATAAAAAATAAAATACTCAAATATTTAATAATCTACCCAATATTTAATAGGAGTAAAATGGTCAAAATGAACACAAAAATTATAAAGTTGTGCCATAAATAAGACTAAAACAAATACTTTCACTATCCTATAAATAAGACTAGAGAAAAGCATTTAATTTGCGCTAATATTATAAAATAATAATAAAATTATTATTATTATTATTATTATAGTGGGAAATGTTGACTGCCACTTTGGGTCTTCGAAAGCAGACTAATTTGTATCAAGAACTACTTTCACTTGAATTTTTGAAATTATAGATTAAGAGCTTATTTCGTTTTTATTTTCATTTTTTGTTTTTAAAAAATATTTTATAATATAATTTTTAAAATTTTTTCAAAAAAAAATTTGTTTGGTTATATAATTCAAAAATAGTTATAGAATTAAAAGATAGACTGATAATATGATTATAGGTGGTTATGGTAGTGGTTTAAAATAGAAATTGATCATGATACTTGTAATTTTCAATAATTAAATATAGTATATTAAAAAAAACAACTTAAAGATGTTTCTATTTTTGTATTTTAAAAATAAAAAATAAAATAGTTGTGAAAACAATTAAATTTATGGTCTGGAAAACTGGACCGGAGAATTGGCCTTGTGTCTGGTTTGGTTTGTTGGCTTTTTAGGGAGGGAATCAATCCTAATCAACCCCCAATGACCTCGAGAAAACTCAATTGATTTATTCAACGCCACAAGTTGGGCAGGTTGAATGGGTTACTACTTTTTCCTCCAAAACCCTGAGACAATGTCGTTTTGAGTTTTAAAATTTTTTTAAAAGATTAGATTAGAATCAGATGTAAGCCTTAAGCCTAACCAATGGTGTCTTTCTCCTTATTCCTTCACTCATTTTCATCTTTGCTTTCTGTAAACACTATATTTTATCCAGACATTTTTTTTAATTTAATAAAATTAATAATAAATAATTAAAAAAAGTATATAAATATAAAAATAAAATTTAATCCTTTTTAGGATTATATTTTCAAGAAAATAATTAATAGGGTTTAATTTTATTTTAATCTAGACAATCTTTTATTAGTTAAGATCTTATTTCTTTTAATTCATTCAAAAATAACCAAAAATATAAAAATAAATAAACAATTGAAAAAATTGGGGTTAAATATACATATATATGCACATTTGTGTGTGTGTATATATATATATATGTAAACTGAAGGTTAAATGCTAGTTTTTCAGTGTTTAACCATCAGTTATGGTCCTTCATTACAAAAAACGTCAGACGAGAGAAGGAAGAGCAGACTCTCGGCCAGACCAAATGAAAGAGCAAAAGAGAGGCAGAGCAAAAGCTTCACTGAGCAGAACACGCACACACGTACATGAAAGCACAAAAAAAAAAAAAAATAGAAGGAGAGAAAAAAGCATGCACGTTACAGCAAAAGTAGAGAGCAGCAAGAGAAATGAAGTCAGACACGCGAACGAGCAGAGGGAGACGCATGCATGCATAAAGCTTGGTCTCTCTGAAAACGTAGGCACGAGGAGGAAGAGAGCAGACTTTCTGCCATGCATAAAAAAACAGAGAGATCGAAAAACTGGAGGGGGGACGAACGAAAAAATAGAAGAAAAAAACAGAGCACAAGAGGAAGGAGAGACTGAGAAAATGCATAAAAATGGAGAGGAGAGCATCGAAAATAGGGGACTGAAAAAAAGAGAAACAAAAATGAGAAGAGAGAGACTGAAAGGAAGACTGGAGACGAGAGGCACAGAGAAAGAGAATATGAACAGAGTATCAAGGAAGAAGGAGCGCTGATCCAAAACTGAAAGAATTGGAGAAGCAGAGAAGAAGAAGGCAAGAGGAAGAGAAGAGAGCATTGATACAAAATGCACGTCAAAATAGAGCAGAAAAACTGAGAGGGAGACACAGAGAACGGACAAGGAAAACAGAACACAAAAAGAAAAAAAATAGAGCACCAAAAGAGAGAAGAAATGGAGAGAGGAGAAGAGAGATCGAGAATGCGAGAGAGAGAAGAGAACCAGATGAAGAAGAGAAATAAAGCTAGACAAAAAACAGAGTAACAGACGAGAAGAAAAGGAAGAAGAAAGAGAGACCGAGAACGCGAGAAAGAAGGAGACCGAGAACGAGGAAAATCGAGGAGAGAGAGCTAGCTCCAAGAGGCGAGAAGGTCATGCATGAATACAGCATTCACTCTAAATCCAACAAGCAAGGTGACTAAGGGAAACTCCTGCCGTGTGTTCAAAAAGAGCAGGAGCGTGGTAAAGAAGTACCCTTTGAACCATGCAAGAGGACTGAATCCCTATAGCCTGGACATAGTTGGCCATCGCGGTTCGAGTATTAATATGCATACTCTCTGTTTCTCATTGTCTTGCAGTTAGACCCTGAAGGTATTTCTTCTTTCTCTTTATTTATTATCATGTCTAATATTTTGATTATTTATCTGGTTGGATGGAAAGGTTTTGTTCTTATTATTATCATTTGCATTCATGGAGAAATCTAATATGGAAGGATTTATTCTTCTTGAGCCTCAAACAGATTACACCTTTAGTTATGAATAATAGTGAGAGCTTAACATCTTTTTAGGTCTGCCATGAAATCACAATATTTATATGATATGAGAAATTCATAATAAATAAATTGGGTGTTAATGGTATAGATGACATGTGAATCGTGTTTATTGTAATTGTTAGATGCTATCACCACTACTCTCATTATTTTCTTTTGAAAGCCATATCTGAGCATTAAGCCACTTTGAAAAATATTGAAGAACACATCCTCAAGTTAAAAGAGGAGTGAAATATCAAAATAGTTCTTTCTTTGTTTCTTCAAATGCTAAATTTATATTATACACTGATTACAAATGTAAATATCTCGATTATCTATTTGTTGTGTAAAATTTTAAGAATCTCTGTAGGCACTTAGAATGATTTCATACTATGTAAATGAATAAGATTCTGCAAGTATGAGGATCAATCTTGTACATATAAAGGCCCATCATTAAAATTAATTTTATTTTTATAATAAATATTTAAGTTTCACGTGAGATTTTAAGAATTTTTTATAGAGAATTAAATTAATTGCCTTATCGTGTAGGATAATAAATTCTCACAGATATCATGATTCGCAATTTATATGGTAAATAAATAAATAAATTTTGTAAAAAATAATAAACATTTCTTATACTATTAATTAATTAAATTAATAAATTTAAATTATAATCATATTGTCTAATTAAATCTTTTGGTCATGTGAGATTTTTGAAACTTCGAAGACCTTTAGGATAATTGTACTACCGTGAGAGTCAATAAGACTTCGCAAGTATAACGATTAAGATTTATATATTTAAAAATATAAGTTATATAATTACACATTAAAATATACTTAAAATATTTACACTATTTCACTCTTTTATCGTGAGAGATTTTAAAGTCTCTGTAGATATTTAGAATAACTGTATTATTGTATGAGCTAATAAGGCTCTGAAGGTATAGCAGTTAAATTTTTAAAAAAATAAAACATAAAAAATAATTTTAAAACTCTTTTCTTTATTTCAAAATTCAAAAATTGAAAAAAATATTGAAATTAAATCACTCTTTTATCGTCAGAATTTTGGAATCTCTATAGATATTTAGAATAACTATATTATCATAAGAGCTAATAAGGCTCTGTAGATATAGCAGTTAAATTTTCTAAAAAATAATAATAAAACATGAAAAATAATTTTAAAATTCTTTTCTTTATTTCAAAAAATTCAAACATTGAGAAAATAATTAAAATTAAATTACTTTTTACAATTTAAAACACACATATCAAAATTTTAAAAAATTGTTTTATTTGAAAAATGGTAAATTATTTCTAATTAATTTCTCTTCAAAAAAATATTTTCACCAACAATTTTCAAGCCCAAACTACGTGGACTTTAATCTCCATCAGAGGATACGTAGGCCTTAAAGTCATATTCTGATTCAAGTCCTCCCTCATAAATAAATAAATATTTCTTACTTAATTCTTATCATTTTTATATCAAACATATGAATATAAAAGAGATAATTAAAATAATTTTAAAACTATATTAATATAGCACAACAAACTTCAGGTAACCGTTCTGACAAATGAGTGTTGTGGGGTGCCTAACACCTTCCCCATACTCAACCAACCTCCCAAACCTATTCTCTAATTTCGTAGGCCATCCTTATCCACCTTTAAATGATTTTTCAAGATTTTTCTCAAAATTTTGGTGGCGACTCCCATTTTTTCGGTCTTCTTTTTGAAGGCCAGAACCTCAACTCTCGTGCCGTCTACGTCGCATTTTTCGGGTGCAATACTTCTCTATCCCTTCCCTTCATTTTAGCATATAATTCTTGGCATTTTTAAACTTTCCATTTCCCCAGCTTCTTTCTCGTTTTTCATCATGGGTCTGCAGCCATCGTTGTGATGGGTCTATTATTGTCATCAATCATGCTCTTATCCTCTTCACTTTTGTCATCTCCGTGGTACTTGGTTTGCTATCTCCACCATTCTCTCTTACCTTTTCAGTTAGAGCCGGTAAGTCTAGCCAACCTTGATAGGTCAGTTCGAACTTACCTGAAAAAAGTTAAAGTTGGGCTTGACTATATGAGCTTTTTAAAGAAGGTAGGGTACTTTAAGTCTGATCTAAATAAGCCTGGCTCAAATTAAACCTGGCTCGAATAAGCCTGACTATTAAAATTTTCAGCTTTATATGTATAAAGAGTTGGTAATTTTAGTCAAGTCTAAAGGCCAGCTTGATCCAAATAAGCTTAGCCTACCCGGTTTATCAGTTCTATCTTCAGTCTTCAAATGTTGCTTTTCTTTTAACTTTGGGTGTGAATTTTGAAAAGTAGAGAAAAGATGGACAACAGTGAAATAGACTCATTGTCTTCTAGGCAATTAAATCACACTCTTCATCTCTATGTCTTTTATTTTCAGACATGATGGCCTAGGTATAGATGAATAGAAGTAGACTAAATGTCTAAATTTTTAAATATAAAATGTCATAAAATAATATAACAAGCAAGGGCATTAATTTTTAAGAGAAAATGATGATAAAATCTCTCAAATTATATAAATAACAATCTAATTTCTCAAAATATTATAATTCTATTGAAGTATTTAGGGACTTTTATGTCATTAAATTTTAAATTAAAAAGATTATTGTATCCTTATTGAGAAGTTGTAATTTTTTTATTTAATTCTTACGATTCTTTGAATAAAAATTGTTATTCCTTAAACAAAAGTTATGATTAAGGGTTTGTTATTTTGAGAACTTATTTTTTAATAATAAAAATTACATTTGACAAGTTGTGATTTCTTGTTTAAGTCTTGCCATTCATAAAACAAAATTTGTTATTTCTTAAGCAAAAATTATAATTGGGGCTTGTTTGCAATAATAAAAATTACATTTGATAAGTTATCATTTCTTGTTCAACCCTTGTGATTCACGGAACAAAAGTTATTATTTTTGAAGCAAAAATTGTAATTGAGGATTGTTATTTTCAATAAGGGTAAAATGATATTTTCTCTTTAAAATTTATTGACATAGAAGTTTCTAAAATTTTAATAAAATTATGGCATTTGGAAATACCAAATTATCATTCATATAATCCAAGAGAATTTTATTATCATTTTCTCAATTTTGAACTACCGTTTCCTCCTTGGCCCAAAAAAAAAAAAAAAAAAAAGACTACCCGTTTCCTCCTTTTTGTATAATTGTGCTTGCATGTATTTACACACACACATGTTAACAATGTTACTTTGTATATTTTTACCTTAATATTGTTATTATTTGAAATTTATTTATTTTTTGTATTTTTATGTAACATAATTAATATATCATTTAAAATGTATTAATTTTATTATGAGGATCAATAATATTTGAAATGTTGTGTTTTATTATTGTTAGAATTATTATTGTATGTTGTATGAGAGATTAAGTCTTGAATATGGATAAATGTATTAAGAATTAATGTGTTTTTATTTTAATTATATTATTTTATTAGATCGGTTTGACCCCCAATATGAACCCTTAACCCTTGACTCTTGACCTTAGTCAATTCAATGACCAATTTAGTTTTTAGTACCTTAATTAAATCAAAAACACTTAACCAAGCAAGTTTTTAAATTTTTTTGTTTTTAAAAATAAAAAAATTTTAAAAATAGAAAACAAACAAGCCTTAAATTCCACTATTCTAAACTAAATTCAACCATTTTTGGAAGTTAATGTTTTCAGCTATACTCCCTTTGATTCAAAATCAAACTCAATTTACCTAACTGTACAAAGATCAAGGAAGAGAGTTAAAAAGAAGTTAATTCATTAGTTAAATCTTTGAAAAAGTGAAAAGCCTTAAGTCGTGTTAAGCTTCTCAAAGAAACTAAGGTGTAGTAGTGAAAGCACCCTAGGTCATTCTATCCTCAAGGAGCAAGCAATTTGCAACCAAATCAAACCAATGATCATGACAAGTTAAAAATTCAGAGTTGGAATTGAGAGTTTAAGAATGAAATTAGATGTTTATATTTGATTTTAATGTGAAAAAAATGTGTAGAAATCAACCAAGTATCAAAGTAGCTTCCTAAGGTTAGATTCTACCACTTCCATCCTTGTTCTTCCTCACCTTATTTTAGATTCAATTGTCTTCTTCAATTGGTGTGTGTGACGATGTCTTAATGACCATTAAGACTAGGTGATTGTGATTAGAACCTAGTAACTACTTAGAAGCTAATGCACAAACCACCCAAATAGATACACCAATTTGTGATTCAATCCTTAAAACTAGTTCTAGCTCTTGCCTTGATCATATTTAATACTTTAAATCAATCAAGATTATGATATTAATTAGAGTTTAAGTCCTAAACAATAGCTAATGCATGTCTAAACAGCAAGAGATTGCAATGAAAATATGTATTCATTCATTAAAATCTTGAGGCATAAACATAAACACTTAGAGTGCACAACTAGTTCAAAAATTAAATACACATCCTCTCCTTTTTAGAACATGAATTTTAGCCATAATAATTAATCTAAGACCTAGAATTAATCATCAAGAGCATGAATGACAGAATTAAATAAGGAGAAGAGAAGAATCCAAAGATATTGAAAGCAAGAGAAAAGGTTTAGAAGAACTCAAGATGTGACTTCATCTTTCTTAAAAAGCTTTGAAAATCTAGCTTTGCTTTGAGAATCTAGTCTCTCATGGTAAATTCTCTTTGAATCCAAGCTTGAATCCTCCTTGATATGACTTCTATAGTTCCAATACTTGCTTAAGATGAAGGAATGTGGCTAGGAAAGTGTAGGAAAATGAGAAAAAATTCAGATAAAGTGGTGCTAAAAATTTTAAAAAAGTGAGAGAGAATATGTGTGAATTGTGATGTGAAAAATGAGTTAATGAGTGTGTGCAAGACCCAAAACCCTTATATTCAGCTTGTGATGCTATAAAATGAGTAGAATAGGATAAGTTTTAGGTAATTAAAGCCATAAAATATTTGAAACTACTTAACAACTTGGTTAGGAGGTTCAAAAATGAACGTGGCCACCATTCAAGCTAGGTTAACTTGGATGTACATGTAGCTTTTATAGGATGCTCCACACTTGATTAGAATTCACTAAACACTTTTAAAAGATGATCAAAGGGTGATTAAGGGCTACGTGGTTAAAATTCCCAATGCTTAGAGTAATTACAAGCTCCTAGATTATAAAACATGACAATAGAGTATTAATGTCTTTATCTTGAAACATCCTATAACTTATATCTTTTGATGTCTCTTTGTAATCTAGAATGATTTTGAATCTCAAACTTATTCCATTGATTTTAGGAAGATAAAAGATAAAAAATAAGCTAATGTCTGAAAATTGCCTAAAAATGGTCAAAATGACCAAAATACATTTAGGCTATGAATGAACCCAAGTTGATTCCAAAAGCCTAAAAGTACCTAAATATGTGAGAATTGAGTTCCAAGGATGCCATAATGCAAGAAAATCATCAAAAAATATATGCAAATAATACAACATGTCAAAAAGTTATAATTATGTGGATATAATCGTCAAAAAGTGTATGCAAATAATACAACATGTCAAAAAGTTATAATTTTTCTGTGTCTTTGTGCGACAAACCTAAAAAGAGAGTGTCCTAGAGTCTTAATTCTCTAATTTCTTCCTCACTCTCTCATTATTGTTTTAATTATTTTGAAATTTAGTTTTGATAATTCAAGAGTCTGGAATAATCAAAAGCATTTTTGATTACTAAAAATTATATTTAACTTAATTAAAGCAAATTATTACCTTACTTATTTAATCGCATTAATTAGAGACCTAAACCCATGAAGATTATTTATGTCTACATTAAATACATCCCTATTCTAATGGCAAAATTAGCTAAACTAATCATATTAATTCTAAGGTTCAATTTGATTTTCTTCTTTCAAGATTTAACCCAAATGCCCAAATTTCACTTAGTAGTGGCCAAACATTAAACAAGAACAAAATAGTTCAAGAACTAGTAATTAATACTTCATTTCTCAACAACTAATCGATAAATCAAGAGTTATTTACACAAATAATTTTATAATCCTCTAGAACAAAGAGATTTAGTTATATATATAGCTAATAAAAACACTATAACAGCATAAAGGAGGAGGAAGAAAAACAGATAAATCACAATTTTAGGCGCGTTTTCTCCACTCCCTCTTCGTTCCCAAGATTCAAAACTCCAACACTTCCTCTCCTAGTCCCACAGCTACGGTAATCGAAATATATATTCTCTACCAAAGAAAATTGGGTCTTGTAGGATTTTCCTACACAAAAGTGAAACTGTGTGTTTCCATTGTGCTGGCACCCGAGAGGTATTTACAGTTTAATTCTAGTAATGCCATTGCACCGTAGCTATTGTGCCTTGGCTTCGGAGACACAATCCACTTGATTTTCTTCTTTCAACATCGATGCTTTGGCACTTAAACTCTTGTGCTATGGCATCAATGAGCCTTCTTATCCTTGATCTCTTCCTCCATAATTTATTCTCTTTCACTTGAGCTTTTGATGTTCACTTATCAAAGAACAATATTTATGAGTGAAATATTTTGCTTGCTCTAATTTTAATAATTTTAAACATTTTTTAAAAAATATTATATTAAATTCACACGATGCACTTAGTTAATTTGTCTTTATGAAAGCAACAAAATATTTCTCTTTTTCAATGATGACTCTCCAAAATGTAACAAAAAAAACCATAATTATAACTTAAAATAGGGAATCATCAATACAAAATCAAAGATGATTACTCATAGCATTTAATTGTAGAGAGGGGCCAATTAGAAAAAAAAAGTAATTAATTGTAGGCTTGTAGCAATTACAACATTTGCATATAATTATGGGGTTTTTTGTCATTCTTTTAAGAAAAAATAGGCATATTCTCTCATATATTATATAAAGTCTAAAGAATTAGTGTGGTATTATTCTTAACTTATGAATAATACAACTCGTGATAAATTTTAGGCTAAAATATACCTTTAGTTCTTTAACTTTATATAGAGTTTTAAGATAGTCCTTTAATTTTGTAAAGTATTTTTTTAATCCTTTAATCCTAACATTTTAGTTTCAAATGATATGTTTTGTGTCAATCATTATTATTTTAAAAAAATTAAACTTAATATGTCAACATTTGATAATATTTTGTTAATATTTAAAAGTTCAATGTAAAAATTTGTTAAGATAAAACTAACAGTGTTAAGGTTAAATGACTAGAAAGATATTTTATAAAGTTAAGAGACTAAAATAAAATATTGTGTAAAGTTAAAGAACTAAATGTATACCTTAGCCTAAATTTTATTGTAATTGATATATTAATTATTTGATTAAAACATAATTTTTATTTGTTAATTGTATAGTTGATTATATTTGATAAGTAGATGATATTTTGCATTGGATTTAATCTAGTAAAATTGGCGATTTATTAAAAACCAATAGGTTAAATTGGAGAGTTTAGTGTCTAAGGAATTTCGATTCATAAATGTCTCTTTATTCTCGTATGGACTCATTTTTCGCCACAGTTCCCAAATTGACCTGTGGCAAAAATTCTTCATTTACTACCACATAACCTTTTATTACAAACTATCTTTTGTCGCGAAAAATACCTTTTATTAATTGTGATGAAATTTTTTTTTTGCACTAGTGTCAGATGGCCCAATTTGCCTCCAGACCTAATCCAAAAACTATACCCATTACAAGCAAGCCCCTTAGCCATCACTTGACTTGCTCTTGTAAAAATTGTTAGCCACAGGAAATGAAACATAAAGGTCCCATAACCAAAAACTATTATGTCATAATGCATGCTATGCAATTGGTTATGCGATTGCTAAGTGGAGCATGCAATACAATTCCCAAACAATTTAATCTGAATAAATTCTAAATAATTTTGAATTTAACTGAATAAAATATGTAAGACTATCACCTTATCTCCTCCTTTCATTGAGATCGAAGTTCAAGCTCGATGTCTAACTCACTCAGCCAAAGGTAAGATAGTTTAAGCAACAAAGTGCCACTCATAGATAAGATGAGAGCATACCATGTGATACAGTTCATTTCCCAACAATAAACTCTCGAATAACCTCCTACAATTGAATGAGCTGTGCATACAATAATTTTTGAACAACTATAATTTCCAAACATAATAATTTTATACCAAACATAATTATATATACATCAATATTTTTCATGCCACTAGCGATTATTTTCAAACAGTAAGTATAACTTTCATTAAACCAAAATAAACCATTAAATTTGAAAAGTATAAATCCCAAAATCATAAATTACAAATTTTCCATTAAACCCTAACTTTAACTCCTCAAATCAACTATTTGGGAAAATATAAATAGTACAAATTCTTATTTTAAGATCATTAGCTCTATTAAAAACTAAATAATCAATTGAAAGACCCAGAAATTTAAAATCTATAAATCTATCAAACCTTAGATTTTTCCCATGCAAGAATTCAAGAACTAAATGGAAAAGGAAAATAAAAAAAAATATGTAGAACTCTTACCTAGTCTCAAAAATCTTTAAATCACTTCTAAAATATCCTATATTGAAGTCCCACCATTAAAATCCTACACTTTAGCTGCTGCTTGACACTCTACTTCCAATGCATGCACAGGAAGAAGAAACACTTCAAATCACTTCCGTTGCTGTTTTTTTTTTTTTGGGGGGGGGGGGATTACAACTACAAAAACTAAGCAACAACGGACATCAAGATTTAATAAAAGAGAAATTTCTCTCATCATCCACCACCTCAGTGTAGTAAAGGGTGGTTGATCAAAGACATACCGGGTATCTAAGTAAGCCGAAGCATTCCCAGCTAGATAATGCGCACAAAAGTTTGCTTCCTAAACATGAAATTGACAATGACGTGCCATTCTCTATTTAGGAGCGATCTAACTTGCCCAGCAATACCCCTGAAGGGGTGCTGATCCACGTTGCTTTGATAAAAAAGGTTGATGGCCTTAGCACATCTGTGAAAACCTTGATTCTGCTGAACCCTCTGCACCAGCAAATTTGCCAGCCAAAAGTAACACCATGCAACTTTGTCATCGCA
The DNA here is from genome assembly GCF_029017545.1 of Prosopis cineraria. NCBI lineage: Eukaryota > Viridiplantae > Streptophyta > Magnoliopsida > Fabales > Fabaceae > Prosopis > Prosopis cineraria. Next base: position 37,684,218 of record NW_026555337.1, on the reverse strand, counting down.
ACAGTTAGCAAGCCAACAGCAACATTAAAACCAATGTCAGACGCTTTTGTTAATTTGTTTTAATGAGTGTGTGTAAAGTAATATTATAAACGGAGTTAGAAGTGGGCCGTGGGCCCACTGCCATTGATCAGTCACTTCATTCCTTCTTCTTCTTCTTCTTCTTCCTTTCAATTCAACTGCTCTTTTTTTATTTATTTAGATCATTCATCATTTCAAAAATCGTCTTTCTCTCTTTCTTTTTTTACAATAATATTAATATATAAATATATGTATGTATGTATATCATGACCTTTCTGAGACTGAAAAAATCTTAAGAACTAAGTTGAGTTCATGTATTTTGTTGAAACACAATATTTTTAATATTTATATTATTATAGTTTTTTAAATGGGAAATAATTTACATATTTTTATTTAACCCCACTTAAGATATATATAACCCCTCTCGAATAAGGTTCTTTTTACTCTAATAATTACATGATAAATTTCATTAACATTGGAATAATTCTATAAAATTCAATCAATGCCAATAAATATTTACTACCTTTAATTTTATATTTCACCATAAAATAATAATTTGATACTTTAAGAATGAAATTAGAATCAATTTATCTTACTCAAGATTTTTTCCAATTTCATATTCTATTTCGTTAAATCACAATCTTATTTGTTTCTTTGCCTCATACAATAAAATTAAGTGACCCTAAAGTCTAAACCTCAAATTATCTAATAAATCATGTCCTAAAGTTACTTAAATTCTAATAATAAAAATTAAAATGTTGCATTTATTATAAATACTTGACAAGTATTTTATAATAATAATAATAATAATCAAGTATTTGAGAATACTTGATGATTATTATAAAATAACTAAAATATTTGCTTGCAAAACTAGCTAAAAGCCAAATCTAGAAGCCAATGTACTTGACAGTTGTTATCAAATAATTGTTAGGTAAGAACCTTCTTAGGTAGCTTGTAATGTATGATGCCACTTTGCTTGACAGGCAAGTAAGGCAAAAAATAACATCAATTGCAACCTTTTTCTATGGTGGTGAAACATTGAAACTTCAAATATATGTTGTTATTGATGATGATTAAAAGTGCATTAATTAAATTCTTGTAATTTATTTAGATACTAATGGTTTAAATTATGATCATAACTAGTATTAATACTTATGAATTGTCTAAACTATAATTTTGTAGCTTGAATTATAAATGTTAAATTGTAATTATATTTTTTCTCAGTTCAAAAGTGTAAGGTATTTTTAAGGAATTGTATGTTAAAAAACACAATGTGTTTTGAGTTTTCTAAAATGTAATCATTATATTTTTTTTCTAAAAATATACATATTGAATATATTTTTTTATATTTTTTAGAGTGAAGTACCTTAATAAATAGGGATAAATATAGAAATATATAGTTAATTTAAAGATCAGTAATTATTTTATTAAAAAATAAAATTAATTAAAATATTTTTATATTTTTTATCAAAGATAGTACTTAAATAGTAAAGGGGCTAAATAATTGAGAGTTGCTGGCTCGCGGCATCCACACGAAAGTTACAATAATATAAGGCACAATTTGGCACTCTACTTTACAAGAGAATTTACTATTGTTCAGATTTTGAGAATAGAAATGTCAGAAGACAATGGCAACACGTCCTCTCATTAAAAAATGTCTTTACTCATAGAAAAACAAGTCTCTGATTCCAAGGGGCGCTAGATGACTATGTTAAATATATAAAAAAATAATAAAAAATTTCTTTTAATTATTTAAATGACATAATTTTTTTAAAGCCTTAAAGATATTTCTGTCATTAAAAAAATTATAAAAAATGACAATTTTTTTCTTTATTTAAATTGAAAAAATTAACTTTTCTTTCACAATTTTTATTCATATATTAACAATTTTTGTTTTTAAATTGACAACAATTTAATAACTATTTACAAGTCTTGATCTACATGTTTTAACATTCATCAGTTATTGAAAATTTATAATTTTTCATTTACAACTTTTGTCTCCTATATTAATAATTTTTATTTTTAAATTTGTAACAATTCAATAGTCATTTGCAACTCCACATTTGTAAGTTTTGATATGCATCAGCTGTTAAAAATTTATAACTTTCTATTGACAATTTTTGTTCCTATATTAACAACTTTTGTTTCTAAATTTGTAACTATTTAATAGTCATTTGCAACTTCACATATGCAGGTGCTAATATGCATTAGATGTTGAAATTTTACAACTTTTGTTTCTATATTAACAATTTTTGTCCCTAGATTTGTAATAATACAACAAGAAATTATAATTCATCAGCACCTTCTATAAATTAACTAAATCAACAAAAATGAATTACTAGTTTAATTTAAGAAATAACAACTTTTATTAATTTAAATGACAAGAAAACCTTAAAAATTGACAACTATTGAAAGTTTTTTGTCAGTTACATGATTTACAACTTGCATCAGAATATTCTATAACTCTTTTGACAAAAATATATGAAGGGTTGAATCTTTTAATGTCATTCCAACATGTCAACCATTTCTTATGCCAATTTGAAACAATAAAATAGCCATTCATCAACGTGTCTATTTTTTAAACATCATAGTCATATATTTGTTATGTTTTATCCAATAACAACTATTCTGCTTATATTCATAATTTTGTATTGGTCATCCACAATTTTGATTTATGCATTTACGACACAACTAAAAATGATATATTATTTATCATTTATCTATGAGTAAGCATCCATATCCATGTACAACAGAGAACATGAAGACTTCAATCATTTATGCATATTAACCCACATAAACTTTAACTATCACATATGGGAGGAGAAATTTTCAAGGAAAAAAAGAAACTTACCCACATACAACACAGCTAATGGAGGAACCCACGTACAAAAATTGAAAGAAATAAGATAGATGAGAAGGAGAAGGAGGAGTAGGAGAAGGAGAAGGAGAAGGAGACAGATCGAAAGAAGATCACGAAGAAAAGAAGAGGAGGAGAACAAGAAGACAAAGCAGAGGCAAGAACGCATAAGAATGACTCTGCATTGAGGCTTGAGATTTTTATTTATTTGAAGATAATTTAGTCATTTCTTTTAATTCTCTAATGACAGAAAAATTTTATGAGACTCCAAAAAAATTATGCTATTTCGTGGGACTAATTTATCATTTATATAATTTAAATAGATTTTTTTTATCATTTTTCCTACATATATTTCCAAAATACCTACAAAGTTGCTATTGATAATAGTAGTCCCCATACAACGGAGAGTTTGGTTTAGTCTATGTAAGTGGTGTGATATCCCCCAAGTTTTCCATAATATTGGACGATGGAATAAAAAAAGTCTTTGATTCTGTTTCAGTGTTTCTTCCACTCTAGTTCTTTTCTTTATATATATATATATATAATGTTATTTTTAATTGATGATTTAATGTTTTATTATTATAAATTAAGCAATAATATAATTTTTAGTGTTTAAATATTTTCTCTCAGTTATTGATATTTAGCGTTTGAATCTTTACTCAGTATAACTCAGTTAATAATTAAAAAAGTATAGAGAGCAATAAGTTATTTAAAAAAAATTATAAAAATTGAGTTGTTCTCATTCAATTATCAATTATATTTATATGTTTGTAGATTTTAATTTTCAATTGATATATATATTTCCTATTGTATCAATTAATTTAAGTCAAAATTAAACTTCTATGTCTTGTTTCTCATTTACTAAAAGAAAATGTATCAAATTAAATAACATGAAATATTGAGAGCTATATATTTTCTAATGCTATATGTTTATTTTTTATTTGTAGGATTTGTCTCTCAATATCAATCCAAATTGTAAAACAAATATGAATTTGAATAATTCTCTAAGTTCTTTCCATAGATGAATTTGCTGCTAGGATTTATGATTGGTACTGAACTAATGGATATTTGATTGCTCTATGTTTAACTTAGTTAAAATTATTTGATGAACAATTTCCTATATTTGATGAACAATTAAGTTGCTTCCAAATTGGCCAATGTTTTCTTTTCCTTATGGTGAATAGTTCTCATCAATAATGTATAAATTTTTTTTTTTGTGTTAAAATTAATAATATAATTTTCATTTACTTAAATTTAAATTTTATTTAACAATTTATTTTCTAATTGAATGTAGTTAATCATATAATATATTTGTTATTAATATATTTTCTATTATAAAATTATTTTTTGATTATAAAATTAATACTATAATTTTTATTTACTTAAATTTTATTTAACACACTTATTGCGTAACTTAATATTACTAATTATATAATAAATAGTTAATGTTTATTTTTTTTTCCTTCAACTTCATCCCGAAAGTTAGTGGACACCCTGAATTTAAATATTTTATAATAAAAACTTATTAAGAAATGCAATGTCTAGCCCACTAAAAGTGAAGTAATATTAAGTTAACGTCAAGATGACTAGAGAGGGAATCGTTAACATTATTAATAAATTTGAGGGGAAGAATAATCCATAACCTTATAATAAATTTGTTATTAGAACAATTTAATTATTAACCACTATAAATATAAATTATTTAATTTTTATTTTTATACAATAAAAATTAAAATACTTTAATTTAATTATTAATATAAACTGAAATTATAATATAATCCATTAATATATATTGCGTGCATTCAAATTTTAAAAAACCATGGCAAATTCAATCTTTTGCATATTCCTATCATTTCTTACTTTCTGCTTTCTCCATTTCAACTGCGTGCATGGCCTCTTCTTCATCTCCAAAAAGCTGGTAAGCTCTCTTGTGATCCCCGTATCTCTTCTTCATCTTTCTTAACTTTTCTTCTTCATCTAATTTCTCTTTTCATCTTAGCTGACATACCCTTTTGTTGTTATGTCTTTATCTCATCTGAATGGGCGTTCTCTGTCATCTCTCTACCCTGCTCTCCTTATTTATCTTAACTTTTCTTCTTTTTTGGCGTTCTGCAAACGCACCCATTGTATGAATTAAGGAGATGCATCTAATAAGGTTCTTCATTTTTCTTTTAATTTTATTTTTATTCTGGTTTACAATTTATTGTTTCAATAGGTTTCTAACTATTCTTTTAATTTCATTTTTATTCTGGTTTACAATTTATTGTTTCAATGGGTTTCTAACTATTTTTTTTTCATTTTTTTAACAGGTCGGAAACAATATTTTATAATCAAATAAAATAATATAAAAATTTAGTAAAATAAATGCAAAACAGATTAAGGAATTTCTGATAATATTCAAACCGTCATATAAATTATACAAAGAAGATGATAAATTAAGAAAATTAAGTATAATGAAATTAAATAAATTAAATTACTGAAGATATTTTCAATGCAATAGCCACAGTTTTTTCAGGATACCGTGGCAGTGACAAAACCATAGCTTATCTAAGTGCCAAAACCGCGGCAACCTTCCCACGATTGATAACCATGGTTTTCAAAAACCATGGGAAGGGTACATAGCCATGGTTTAAAGCTGTGGCTCATGACAAAAGTAAACCTTGGTTAAACACATCTTTGGTTGTAGTAAAAATTTTTATATGATATTCTGAAACAATCAAATCTCAAATTTTATTTATTTGAAGGGGATAGCATGCATGAGAGGTGTTTTGAATTTTTAGAGGGGAGTGCATAATTTTGATAATTTTTTAAATGTTAATGAAATTTAATATCTATAACAGAGACACTCAATAAATGAGTAGATTTAGGCCAATCATCAAATCCAAATTAATAAAGTTCCATATCATCCATGCATGCTTCTAATAATAAATCAAACTGGTGGCCTTGTTATGGTGTTCACTTTGTGTGGTTTTGGTTGGATACATGTTGCGCTTATGTAAATCTTTACTTATAAAGAAAAACGAGATAAGTTAAATAAGGCATATATAGGAAGAGTTAACCATCGTGACACATGGCCATATATTTGTTCCTCGTCCCCCTATGTTTATATTTTATTTTTAAATTTCTTATCTTTTGGATCCCACTTTTTCTAATTAATTAATTACAATTTGATGAGCATCTTTAGTTAATTCAATGTATGGTGTAAATTTGCGTGCAAGACTTGGTTGGTGAAATTAATTTTTATTTGTTGAATTTGCGGAGATTCTTATCCATGTGTTTAAATATGGAAGGAAAGTGTTCCAAAGCAGCTTTTGGTGCTTGGAATTGGGAGGGGAAAAAAAAGCATGGCTGTGGTCAAATGGCATGCACTAATGTTTTTTTTTATAATTATTTGACTAGGTTAAATTCAAACATTATCTAATTTAATTGAGAGTAGCATTTTTTTAAAAAAAAATGTTTTCTACATTCAAATTAGATCCAAATCTAAAATTTTATATGTAAATTATCATAACCTTTTTTACTAAAACTAACACCTGATGGAGGAATACACTAATGTTGAATGTAAATATAATGTTATTGAAGATCTAGGCATCTATCTTTCCAGAATAAATAGTTTACTGAATAAATCATTAAATTGTATAATTGTATCTTCAACTTTTTTAAATTACGTATTTTTATCCTAGAAAATATAACTTGTAGTTTAATTTTAAAGATATCGACTTAAATTCATCTATTAAATTGTATTATATGTACAAATATGTGTTATATCCAACTAAAAAATCCAGGTTTTGTAATAAAATTACAAGGTGTCATAAGTGATATAAATATATATTGTTATTGATGATGATTAAAACTTAAAAGTGCATTAATTAAATGCTTGTAATTTACTCCCTCCATTAAAAAATATGAAGCATTTTTAATTAAATTTTATTCTAATAAAATAATTACTTGTCTTCAATTTTCATATTTACCTATATTTAATAGAGTATTTTATCCTAAAATAAACACAAAGTAATTTATTTAATAGAGATACTTTAAAAAAATGTAATTATTATACCTTAAAATACTAAAAATGTTTTATATTTTTTGAAACATTCAACCCCATACTAATGATTTAAATTATGATCATAATTAGTATTAATACTTTTGAATTGTCTAAATTATAATTTTGTAGCTTGAATTATAAATGTTAAATTGTAATTATTTATTTAAAAAAGTAAAGGGGCCAAATAATTAAGAATTGTTGGCTCGTGGCGTCCACAAGAAAGCAACAATAATATAAGGCACAATCTGGCACAATCATACACTCTTCTTCAGAGGACAGCGACTGAGCAGCAGTAATAATGTCCTGTACCAGAATTATATTTAAACTAGGTGAGGGAAAAATAGCGGATGAAAACAAGTAACATAGGATATTGCTATTTTAAACTAGGCACAATCATACACTTTACTTTACAAGAGAATCTATTATTTCTTCAGCCTTTTGAGAATAGAAATGTCAGAAGACAGTGGCATCACGTCTTTCATTAAAAGATGCCTTTGATACGGTGCTAAATAAATACTTCCTATTCAAAAAATATAAAATATTTTTAATTAAATTTTATTTTTTAATAAAATAATTATTTATTTTTAAATTAATTCTATCTTTTTATATTTATTTTTATTAAATATTTTATAATAAATATAAAATTATTATTAATAAAGGTATTTTTAAAAAAAGATAATAAATATATTTGTAAAGATTAAAAATATTTTATATTTTTAAATATTTAATTATTTAAAAAATATTTTATATTTTTACATGAAAGAGAGTATGACAATTTAAGAGATTCCCAACGTACTCGTGAGTCGTGACATCCTTGTTGGTAATGACTGGCCAATACAATGAAGGTTCATGTTAGTCTACGTGGGAGATGTAACATCTCTTGACATTTCAGAATATCATGTGTGATGGAATAAAAAATCGTTGATTCTATTTTAGTGTTTCTTGCTCTTTAGTTCTTTTCTTTCTATATATACAAGTTTTTTTTTGTTCAATGATTTAATGTTTTATTATTATAAATTGAGAAATAATATAATTTTTAGTCCCTGGATATTTTCTCTCAATTGTCAATTTAGCATTAACCTTGACTCAATATCACTTAGTTATTAGTTATTGAATTAAAAATTTATAGGGACTGATGAGTTATATCAAATCAAAAAATTATAAAAACTGAATTGTTCTTATTCAAATATCAATTATATTTATATGTTTGTAGACTCTAATTTTCCATTGATATACATTTCCCATTGTATCGATTAATTTTAGTCCAAATTAAACTTCTATTTATTGTTTCTCATTTAATAAGAGAAAATGTACCATCAACAGTGCCATCTCCATCCAAAGTTCCTAACAATATTGTTGCTAATTGAGGAATTGAAAGATATTTCCTTTCCTTTTGACTTCTTTCTTAACATTAAATTGGGCATAGTTGTCATCCTCGAAATTGAATTTTATTTTCGTTTTGTTTTAAATTTGGGATTAGGCAAAGCATATTGAGATCTAATTAATTATTAGATTGATAAATAGGGATATATTGTATAGGATAAAACATGGAATTGTACAAATACAAATAAAGTTGTACACCCGATATTATCATCCTCAGTTACAAGTCAAAGTTAAATAGTCCTCCTATATATATATATATATATATATGCGCTATAGAAGCTATACTGTTTTTAGTTGAAAAGGCACGCAACAAAGATTATAGATATTGAGGGAAACAATTTAACCTTATATCATACTTAATTAAAATGGTGTGTCTGGGTCTAGCTCAGTAACTATATAATCATATCGTGTAACTTTGGATTTCAAATCAACATCTCAATAAACAGGAAGTTATAACCTGTTTTCCCCCCTTAGGAAAAAACAACAATTAATGTAAACCCATAAAATAAAATTTTCCAACAAAGCGATGACAAAAACAATATAATCAAGCTCGTGGAAGCCACACGAAAGTGTCAATAATAGCAAGGTTTATAATTTGGGACATTCATCAGGTACTGTGCAAAGTGATTTCTATTTCTTTAGCCTTTTTATAAGAAAAGAAATGTCAGATGATAATCACCACATGTCTTCCCTCCTTTTAATTTTTTTCCTTTAAAAAAAAAAACACTGAGCACACACACACACAAGCACGCACACAATTCAAAGTGAGAAAGTATATATAGTGAAGTGAGAAGTCTACGTAGAGTTGTAAGATGATAAACAACTAAACAAGTGCTAGTGTGGTATATATAGCTAGTGCCCATTAATAGTGAAATTTATATAATCTCTAGACACAAAAATTAGGTCAGATTAGCTTCTAAAGAATAATTTCCAAGTTTTAGGTGTGGTGATTCATATTGGAACTCTTACGTAGCCCCAATAAGAGCACAAACTCTTCAACTCCAAAGAAAGTTAATGGCACTATAACTTGTAGCCTAAACTAGAACAATATATTACTAGATGCTTGCAAGACAACTTCAACATAACAGATCAGAAAAAAGTCTGTTGTAAAAGGTGTATCAGAATATACACGTCTTGTCTAATATGCATTGATTCAATAATTATTACTGATCCTCCATCAATTTGCAATTATATAATACTTCTTATCTCTATTCAAGCTACCTCGCATGGGAGATGAACCATCTCTCTCTCTAATGCGCATGCTTTAACATATTCATTTTAATTAGGAGTGCAGAAGAGAAGTAGAGTTGTGTGTGAATGTGTGCGCGCCCGAGCGTGTCTATAAATATCTGTTGTGGTGTGTGGGGTTTTTGTGTGTGTAAGAGAAGGAAGAAAGCAAAAGGGAGCTTAGTGTTCAAAGGAGAGTTCAAGTTCCAAACTCTTCTGAGAGCATTATCATCAAAACATATACTGTGACTAGCTAGAGAGGTATGCAAGCTAATTAATTCCATCTTTGTATCGATGTTGCTGATATATGTCTGTGTAAGTTTGATTATTTCATGTTTTGGATATTTTATTTGTGAGTATATATCAGTGTGTGCATACAGACATGACCAGCATGTGTGCGCATGCATGAAAAAGGCCTTATTTCTCAGATTTTGATGCACACTGAGAGATGGTTTTATAATATATTGTTTCCTCCTGCTTCATCCAATAGTTTTTAGTTAAATTAAATTGTTTCCTTCTATACTTCATCCACAGCTTTAGGTTAAAAATTTCTAATTGATTTAACCATGCTGGCATGCAACAAATTTAAATTTCTTTAAACTCATGGCCAAGGTTGGCCTACACTTTTCCCTCTCTGTTTTTTTCTGGTGATAAACTATGTGTTCTAGGTTAATACTTTTTACTTTGAATGCTGGAGAGATAATTACGACAAGTACCCTAGGATTTAAAATAAACTAGAAACAAAAATGCTGATCTATGAATATGGATTAACCCCTATATTATACACAACTTAAATCTTGCAGATTGTTTGGCTTTGATTTCTCTTCACCTGAAAGATCTGAAGCAAGCAGTACTGTGAAGAGAAAGAAGAAGCTCTTTCTGATAGAAACATATATATGGCAGACAATCATGGCAACAAATGGAAGATGCCTCTCCTTGTTTTCTTCAAAGATGCCAGGTATATATACCACACCTAGCTGCAGCTTGTACCTATTATAGATTGCATCATCGTCCACTGTCCATCAATTTAATCTTAAACCATGTTCTTATTTAAAGAGAAGCCAACTCATCATTCATGGCCACACCATGTTGTCCAATGCTTTTGGTTCATGCATGCATTGATTCATCTGTTTGTGAGGGCTACATTACATTGCATACACACAGTACGTACATATATATGAAGCTGGTTTAACATCTTCGGATTGATCAGGAGAATAATTATATATATATATATATATATCTGTATATAGTGAGGAATACTAAATTTGATGTGTTTGAGGATGAATGTTGTGAGTGTAGAAAAGTGTTGAGGCTGGATTCAATTGGTCGGGAATTACTGGGAATTGCATTTCCAGCTGCTTTGGCCGTGGCTGCTGATCCCATCGCTTCTCTCATTGACACTGCTTTTATAGGTCACTTAGGTATGTACGTACATACGTAAGCCTAAAATAAAAAATAATGCTTCTTGAGAAGTGTGTGCGTGTGTGTTAAACTAAGCATGAATATTGAATATAATACATAACACTGTTCATATCTATATATAGGAGCTGTGGAACTTGCTGCTGCTGGAATTTCCATAACACTGTTCAATCAAGCTTCAAGGATCACCATTTTCCCTCTGGTCAGTGTCACTACATCGTTTGTGGCGGAAGAAGATACTCTCAAGAAAATTACAGACATTGAAAAAGCTTTACCCAACACAGACAATGATGAGAGTAATTTGGGAAACTCTGCGTCTGCAAACATGGAAATGAATAAGAGTAATAATAACACTCTATACATAGTACCGTGTCAATATATGTGTGTATGTGTGTATAAATAACATTATTTATAAGCTTTTAATTGCTATTGATTATCAGATATCAACAAAAACACGTCCAAGTCTTCTTCCTTGGCTGCAAGTAGTAAGAATAAGAGCAAGAACGAGAAGAGACAAATAGCTTCAGCATCAACAGCTTTAATATTTGGGACAATTCTTGGTCTCCTTCAAGCATCAATCCTTATTTTTGCTGCAAAACCTCTTTTACTTGCTATGGGTGCGAAACAAGTAAGTTTGTATTTTTTTTTCTTCAATTATAACTAGACACATTTTTTTTATATATTTATTTAATTTTTGATTAATGTGAATTTTCATAAAGTTTACTACTTCATTTAGTCATATATTTAAGTTCCCTCTAGAAGAATTTTGTCGTTCCAAATAAGTCATTTCGTAATTAAGAGTTTGCGTAGCATTAAATGCTTTATTTGAAATATGCCCTTCTTCTCAATTTTAATGATGAGATAAAGAATGTCTACTTTTAAAATTTATAGTATTTATTAGGATTGAAAATCAAAATCAACACAAGTATTAGACAATTTCAATAATAAAACCTACTAACTTTTCATAGTTTTTGCAAGTTAGTTATAAATGACTTATAATAAAGATATTTGAACAATGATTTGAATTTGGTTAATATTAGGGGTCTGATATGCTGATTCTTGCGGAAAAGTACTTGAAATTGAGAGCACTAGGGGCTCCAGCTGTTCTTCTGGCTTTGGCCATGCAAGCAATCTTCAGGGGTTTCAAGGACACCAAAACTCCCTTATATGTCATTGGTAGGTTCATAATTTCCTATCAATATATTTTCTGTATTGTGATCTGAATTGAATAAATATATAGCTTATATATATATATATATATAAACAATCATTAAGTATTAATTTAAAAAGTAATAAGACACCATTTGTTGCGCTAATTAAAAAGGGAAAATAAGAAATCCACAATTTTTCTTTCTTTTTCTCCTCTAATTATATTTGTTGATTTTGGTTTAGTGCTTGGATATGCCCTAAATGTGGCTTTGGATCCAGTACTTATATTTTACTGCAAGTTAGGACTCAACGGTGCAGCTGTTGCCCATGTCATCTCACAGTAAGTCTTAATCATCCTAATAATCTTTTATCATTATTATAATTGCAAGAATAACGATACCTTATTATATTCCATTACTAATTACTTTGATAACTATGGTAACCTTAATTTTCCGTCACAGGTACTTGATGGCACTAGCTCTCTTGCTGATATTGATGAAAAAAGTTGATCTTTTGCCTCCTAGTATTAAGGATTTGCAAATTTTTCGGTTCCTGAAAAACGGTGAGAATCTTAAATTAATCATTAATATATAAGTGAAAACATATGGATAATTTTACTATATACAAAATCTAAGACAAAAATTGAGTTATTTGTGTGTGCAGGAGGGTTATTGTTAGCAAGAGTAATAGCAGTAACATTCTGTGTGACATTTGCTGCATCATTAGCAGCGAGGTTGGGTCCTATTACAATGGCTGCTTTCCAAACCTGTCAACAAGTTTGGATGACGTCTTCCCTTCTTTCCGATGGTTTAGCTGTTGCTATTCAGGTAATTTAGACACGTGTTCGCAAACAAAATAGTCCGTGTATGTTGGAACGTCCAAGCATGCATGGACTTGAATTGATGTGGCTACTTTGAGGTTTTGAATTAAGATAGGTGTCTTTTTACTCTTTGTTTGCCATTTGTTCCCTCTCCCTATTTTTAGCGCGGTCCCTTATAAGTGGTGGCAAAGCCAAAAATGACTTGGTTTGAGAAAAGTGTGATATGCTATTTACAACTTGTAAATAGTACATCTTAGATTGGTGCACACAATAATTTAGAGTGATCACATTAATTTTGTTGGATGACAGACAATATTACATGCATGTTCTTTTGCTGAGTCAAAGTCTTGAGTTAAGATGTGTAATTTTTTTCATTCTTCATTGTCCATTTATTCTCTCCCCCATTACCAACTCTTCGACTTCCTAATAAGTGATATTAAAACCATATATAATAATCAACTTGACTTGAGTTAATTTCATATTGAATAAAGTTAGTCTTAATATGAAACTTGAAATTGTATAAAATTTGAGAAAAAAGTGATATTCACAGCTTGTAAATAGTACATCTTGGATTGGTGCACCATAAAATTTAGAGTGACCACCATTTTTTTTTTTTGGTAATGATCACTTTAATTTTGTTGGATGACAGGCAATTCTAGCATGTTCTTTTGCGGAGAAAGACTATGAAAAGGCCAAAGTAGCAGCCGTGAGGGTTCTGCAGGTAATTATAATGATATCTACTAAGTCTTATTAGAAACTGATGGATTCGTTGATCATCACTAAAGTTAGATTGTTTCAATATATAGATATTTGATATGTTTAAGAATTATATATGTTGTTAATTATAAATGTTGTTGGATATGATTGTGAGTGCAGATCTCTTTTGTGATGGGAGCAGTGCTGTCTGTTGTTGTTGGAATAGGATTATACTTCGGAGCAGTCGTCTTCTCCAAAACTCTCAGTGTTCTCCACCTCATCAGAGTTGGCCTCCCCGTAATTATATGCTCCTTTAATTTTTATATATTCTTACTTATTAATAAACTTCAAAATAATGTTTTATGTAAAAGCACCAATTCTTAACTCAAAATCATACATGTCATGGTATGAACGCGTGTAACTAAATGTTGTGTTTAATAATGACAGTTTGCAGCAGCAACACAACCAATCAATGCATTAGCGTTTGTGTTTGATGGAGTCAACTATGGAGCTTCTGATTTTACTTATGCCGCAACTTCTTTGGCAAGTTTCACACACCCTATAATCATATATATGAAATTAAAACATATAAATAATTAAGATTGATTAATTACATTAGAGTACGATGTTGTTTTGTTGTTGTACATGTCGATACATACACGTTTACAATTGGTGTTGTTCATCATCAGGTAATGGTTTCGATCGTAAGCATTGGAATAGAATTTTTGATGTATAAGATCAAAGGTTTTCTTGGCATCTGGATTGCTTTGACTATATATATGGCTCTTCGCATGCTTGCTGGTTTTTGGAGGTATGTATTATTTATTTTCTCATTTTTGAAATTAAAATCTCAATATTTGTTTGTTTTTCTTATGTTTCTTATGAATCAATATATACGAAGATAACTGTGCTTTAATTTAATTTAATTAAGTGCTAATAATTGGTTTAATTAACTTGAAATTGCAGGATGGGAACAGGAACAGGACCTTGGCATTTTCTTAAAGAATAATCATGATGATACATACATACCAATAAACAATCACTGTTTCATTATTTAGTAGTATCATGGTGAATCCATATACAATTTTTTTTCTTTTTCTTCATCCTTTTTAGACATAATCTCTCATTAGAGCCTGTGTTGACTTTTTTTTTTTTTTTTAGATTTGTGGAATATTGCACCGTTTACACATATTATATGGTGATTGTAATAATTCTGTGGCTGTTAGAGGATTATTCTCATCCTCTCATGTGTCGTATATGTATTTGTGTGTTGGACTATTATACATGATTTCTGGAAGAAAATTCGATAATATCATCGTTAATTATGAGTTCAATTAAATGTGCTATTGGTCCTTTAATTTGTTGAATTATTGGATTGTTGATTAGGGTTTTTTTTTACTGCAGATGATGACTTGACGCATAACTTAATAATTCAGTTATAATTAGTTAATATTAATTAAATTAATTGTTATGGGGTCAACTCCACTCCACATTGATGTTTTCCAATTAATTGATATCTTATGCTGATGAAATTGTAAAATTTGTTTTTTTTTTTTACTATTTTTAAAAGAGCAGGTCTGAGTACTTAACATTATATATATATATATATATATATATAAAAGCTTAATGTTCTTTTATTCAATCAAATTAAATAAATGAATTTTAATGTATTGATAATTTTAATAAAAGAGTTTGTTATAAAATAAATAATATATGAATGATACACAAGTCTTTATTTAATAAAAAACAAGTACCCTACCAAGGATATAGGCTAAATTTTAAGTTTTCTCTTTTTAAAAAATATCATAAATTATTTATTATTTATTTATTTATTTAAAAAATTATATTATTTCATTACCGTAAGATCTTACAAATTAGTTATTAAAAGAACAAATTTTTTGGACCAGAATTAAAAGAACAAATTGGAATATTATAAATAGTATTAGAGTTGTAAAGTATTCGAGCGCAATGGCCACCAAGTACAAATGCATAAATGATTGATTGTCGTAACATGCATAAAAAGCTATGCCAGAAATTACTCCCATTAGAATATTT
The DNA here is from genome assembly GCF_029017545.1 of Prosopis cineraria. Classification (NCBI taxonomy): domain Eukaryota; kingdom Viridiplantae; phylum Streptophyta; class Magnoliopsida; order Fabales; family Fabaceae; genus Prosopis; species Prosopis cineraria. Next base: position 37,668,549 of record NW_026555337.1, on the reverse strand, counting down.
GGGGGCGACAAATAATTAAGTACTTAAAATGTACGCCCATACTTTATTAAATCATAGTCAAAAAGTTTGTGTATATATAATCTCTAGCATGAATCACAAATAATATTTAATATAGAATACATCATATGCATTTAATTTCTCTTAATTTTTAAATCATGCAACATTTTTAGTTTAAAAAAATATATATTTTAATTTAAATAAATCATTAAATCAAACAAATTTTAGAATGTGGTAGCCAAATAATTTTTTATATGTATATTAATTATATAAATAATAGTATTTATTAAATAATATATATAATCTACTCCCTTCACCCAAAATGTAAGGTATTTTTAACCGAATCTCACCCCTCAATAAAGTAGTTATTTACTTTTAAATTAAACCTATTTTTCATATTTATTCCTATTAAATATCCTATAATAAATATAAAGTCATTCATCAATAGGGTCATTTTTGAAAAAAAAAAGACAATGATTAAACATTAAAAGATTAAAAATGCCTTACATTTTTTAACATCTAACTCCTCAAAAATATCTTACATTTTTAAACGAAGGAAGTATTATATATAATATGAGTTGACATATGTACTTAATTATTTTTACTTCAAAATTGTCCAGAAAATCAAATATTTGTACAAGAATATTTTAATATTAAAATATAAATTTTTTTCATTTTAAATTAATTTTTTAAAAAATATAAAATTATATAGACAGTCATACACACATAAAAACACATATAATATATTATACCAAAAAAACATAAATAATATTAGAGGAAAAATTCTATATTTAACTTTATATATGTTAAATGCTTGTTTCTAATTAAATCAAAATACGTTATAAATTATTTGTTCTATGAAAATTTTTATTTTTAATATTATTAATACATTAAATTCACATATTTTAATTTAGTTAGATAAAAATATATTAAATATATAAGGTTAAGTATATAAACCTTTGCTCATAATATTATCATATTATGTTAAAAATTTAAAATAAAATATAAAGTATAATTTGAAATGATATATTGATTAATATGTGCACAGACGCGCATGTGCGACCTTGAATTTTTTTTTTTTTTTTGGTATAAAAATTTAGGTAAGTTGAGTGGGTTGCCTTGGAGTTTGAATGTGGCAATACTTTTACATCTCATCCGGGTAGATTTATTGTTAGCCTTTTTCACTCACTCTCTCTCTCACTTTATCAATTTTTTTTTTTTTGTTGAAAATTTCAGGTAAAGAAGATGTGGAGGAAATGCATTTGTAGAGAATTGAAATATATGATTTGACCCAAAAGCTACTTTATTGCCAACAGAATTAGTGGACGCCATGGTTTTGGAAAAGACACAATTTGCGTGTGTTTTGAAATTACAAAATTGTCCAATAACCTAGTTTTGCAACTAGACACATGTGGCTTCCCAGAACTATGAAGTGTGAAGAAAAAAATATTTTATTTATAATTTATGAACCTTATGAACAGTGCAATATCTATCATAAATATTATATTTAGTATATAGATTGATTAATTGATTCTTATATTAATCTAGATAGTATTAATTAACATCACACTACACTACTTATTGTTTTTTTTTAAATCACGCGCATCAAATTTTTTTCTTAAACTCATAATAAATATATAAAATTTATGCTTTTTCTTTTTCCTTTTAAAATTAAAAAATTAATCATTTAGTTCATGTAGTTTTAATTCAATTATAATTTAATTTCTCAACTTTGACTCATTATAACTCAATTTTTAAAATTTTGACTCAATTGTAAATAAATTTCTAAATTTTACCTCTTGTAATTTAGCCTCTAAAGTTTCAACCTCTTAAATATTGATGCTTATATTTTAAAAAATAAAATTATAAAGATTAAAAATACTTTAAAATTTATTACTAATATTTAAATTATCAAACCCCTTTTAATATTTATAAAAGTTTAAAATATTTTTTAATTTTATAATTTTATTTTTTAAAATATAAGGACTAATATTTTGGTTGAAACTTCAAAGGCTAAATTGTAAAAAATAAGGTTTAAGGATTAATTTACATTCGAGTCAAAATTTCAGGAATTGAGTTGTAATGAATTAAGATTAAAAATTAAGTTATAACTGAGTTAAAATTATAAAATTAAATAATTAATTTTTTAAAAAATTAAAGTTACGTCAGTCTATGCAGTATCCACATTCAATTGTGGTCCTTGTGGCTCTCGAAGACTTTTTAAAAAAAAAAAAAAAAGGAAAAAGCAAGCAGGCTTGTGGCTGCCGCGCCAAAGTGAAATTCATTGAAATGATAGTGAAATCTAAAATGAAGGATTAATAACGTTAAGTTTTCGGTAAATTTTTTAATAAATTAGTCGTAAATATTTATTGAAATACAATTATATAAATGAATTTCAATTATAAAATGAGAGTTATATTTAAAATTTAAATTTTTTTTTTATAATTAAAACTCATGACTTTTAATTATTTAAATTGGTATTTATAATTTATTTTAAAAAAAAACATTAAATATCTTGATGATTTGATATGCCACGAGGATCACATCATGAATTCTTGGTTCCTAGGAGGTAAGATATTTTCTTGCGTGATCATTCTAAAACCTTGTAAAATCATTGTGAATATGGTTCAACCCCGATAGGTCTATCAATTAGTAATCTTTTATAAAAAAAAAATAACAATTTTGATATATTCCTTTGACAACAACCTATCTGATATTATTGATCAATCTAAATTTAAGTATTATTAAAGTCCAAATGGAGCACAATTATGTGACTTTAACACCTGGCTAGTTTTGTTATACGTCACAAATATCGTCTTTATATCCATAATTTATTTCCATGCATGCAATGCGCTTCATTTTAGTAATTTGTTCTTGACTAGATAAACTTGAATTTAACTATAAATAATTTTCTCCAATATTGTTCTTTTCTGAGGTGACTTACGTGATAAGAATTCTCATTTTTATAAGCTAGTTGTTAAAGATTCAATATCCTTCTTTTTATATGAAGAAAATTTGAAAAATATCTACATTTTATCCTCATTATACCCCCAAAAAAAAATCCCTAATGTGAAATAGAGTTTATTCCAATACTCTCATCATATAAAATAATGTAGGGTGAGTACCACCGAGGAATAGACAAAAAGTGATGAATTGCAATTGGATAGTGTTGTTAGGTAATGATTTGACCAAACTAATGATTAATATTTTAAGTAATGCTATGATTATAATTAAAGTAATAATATATTTTCATGGTGAAAAAAGGGTGGATGATTATTTTTAGTCTATTTAATTTGGAGTTAAGAGGGAGCAACAATATATACAAGTTGGAAAAATCTTGAAAGTCTAATTAGTTGGACTTTTTATACTCCAATTAATAAATTTTTCCATATATTATTATAAATTAAGTTCGAAGACAGAATTGCACTTATGTATGATTATCTCACAAATTTTATAGTATATATTGAATGATTGATATATTTGATTAATAAACTTTGTAAGTTTATGTTGCTTTGTACAGAAAATATTTGTGAATTGGGTTTTATTGTTGTAACCGGTGTTTTATGTAATTTGGGCCTGTAAATCTGGGTCAGGGCCTAAGTTTCTTAATTTGCTTTTCTTGTATCTCTTCAGGTTAGGCTCTAATAATATAATGCCTTCTTATTGTACGTGAGCTTAGTTTTTCTGGGCTCGTTTCGGCCACAATAAGTATTATTCTATTATTCAGTTTAATCTAGTCTTCCATATATGGAACCAGAGCTTGTGCTCCTGACCCGACCCTTTTTTTTTTTTTTTTAATACGCTCAAGAATTGTTCTTCCATTCGAACCCCTAAAGACTTGTCTTCTTCCGCCGCGCTTTATCATCGTCTTCATTGCCTTGCCCAATTCTTTCACTTCACTCATCGTCATCGTCATTGTCATCGTCTCGGTCACTCAGTTTGGTAGATCTCAATCGCCTCAATCGTGCAATCATGCAAACCAAAAAGAAGCCAATCTGAATCTCCTTCCTTCACTTCTCGATCTCAACCATTCACTGTTTCTCCACTCTTCAGACACCAGGACGACGGCTTTGGTGGCACAGCCGCTCACCGGCTGCAACCAATTACGCGATTTAGAGTAGAGCCATAAAGATGGCACTTCGAGCCAAGTACAAGATCGGAATTATAGATACGACTTGCACCAGAGACGGTCAAGACCCACGACTTCATCCCCAATGGGATCAATGCAATGCAGTGGTCCTTTCATGGCTGATCAATTCAATTTCTAAAGACATATCGATGAGTATTACCTTTCCAGAAGATGCGAAACTGGTCTGGGATAATCTGCACTAGCACTTCAACGGTTCGGATGATACAAGATATCCAGTCTTCATCATCTTCTTAACTCCCTTACTTAGGATTCCATGTCTGCATCAAGTTACCTTACTTGGCTTAAGGAAACATGGGAAGAGTATTCAGTTTGTCCCATTACACAGTTGCACGTGTACCTCCTCTATCGTTTATGCTGAAATTGATGCTTTAGAAAGAAATAACACTTCGAAAATAGTTGACCACCCAAAGGGTAGGAGAGCCATAGGGTATAGCTGGATTTTTAAAAGAAGTATAATGCTGATGGAAATTTAAATAAATTGAAAGTTAGATTGGCTGCAAAAAGATATAGACAAGTAGAAGGGGTAGATTATTTTGACATTTTCTTTCCTATTGTGAAAATGTCTACTGCTAGAGCTATTTTGTCTATGCTGTAAAAATAATTGGTCCTATGTGTCAAATGGACGTAGATAATGCCTTTTTACAAGAGATTTAATTAAAGAGGTATTTATGAAAATACTTTCAGGTTTTGCAAAGCAAGGAGGAACAAAAGTTTGCAAACTTGTTAAGTTTTTATATGGATTAAAACAAGCCTCTTGACAATGGAATTTAGAGTTTTTTGAATCCCTAATTAAAGGAGGTTTTGTACAGAGTGAACATGATTATTTCTTATTTATCAAAATAAAAGGAAGTAATTTAGTTATTATTCTTACCTATTTTGATGATTTAGTTGTAACTGGCAATTCTGAAACATTTATACAGGAAATTAAAGATTACTTTCACAGTAATTTCCAAATGACAAATTTAGGTCCTTTGAAATATTTTCTAGGATGTGAGATAGCTCACTTTGCTGAAGGTTTGGTGTTGAATCATAGGAAATATGTACTAGATTTAATTGATAGTACAAGATTAGGGGATGCCAAACCTATAAATACACTTACGAACCAATGTTTAAAGCTGTATAGTGAACCTAGAAAGGGGGAGAAAGATGATTTGTTGCCTGATCCCACCAGATATAGAAGACTCATAGGGAAAATGCTTTATCTAACTATGACTCTCTAGATTTAAGCTTCACAGTGGACATATTGAGTCAATGCATGCATGAGTAGACCAAAGAAGTCACATTTGAGAGCAGCTATGAATGCTGTCAAATATCTAGAGAAGGACCTAGGTAAAGGAATTTTTCTTCCCTTCCACTGGACAAATGCAACTAGAAGGATTTTGTGATTTAGATTGGGGGCCTGTGCTAACACACAAAGATCAATGATAGGAATTTTGATCAAACTAGGAGGAGTACCCATAGCTTGGAAATCTAAGAAGCAGAATACAGTGTCAAGGTCCTTCGCTAAGGCTGAGTACAAGGCACTGGGGAGTATTGTATTTGAAATTTTGTGGTTAAACGTTCTTTTGCAAGATTTAGGTGTAATAAGTCCTGTACCTATTATTATATACTATGACATCAAGGCGGTGATACGGATCGCCTCCAATCTAGTGTTTCACGGATGAACAAAATGTTGAGATTAATTGTCACTTCATGAGAGAAAAGTTGCAATCAAGATTAATCACACTTCAACATATTTCTTCGCAGCTAAACAACAAGCAGATATTCTCACAAAGGCATTGGGTAAAGGGAGCCATGAGAAATTGTTAAACAAGTTAGGAACCTTGAATTTATTCAGTTCTAACTTGAGGGGAAGTATAGAAAATATTTGTTAATTGGATTATAATTGGGTTATATTGTTGTAACCGGTGTTATATGTATTTTGGGACTGTAAATCTGATCAGGGCCTAAGTTAGCTTTTCTTGTATCTCTTCAGGTTAGGCTCTTATATATATTGCCTCCTTCTCATTGTACGTGAGTTTAGTTTTTCTGGGCTTGTTTTGGCCACAATAAGTTATTATTCAGTTTAATCCGGTCTACGAATACTTTGCCATATATGATATAAGCTAAGTATTAGAGGGGGATGATAAAAAAAATACCCCTAAAATATGCAAATAGTAAATGGGTACTATAAAAAGTGATAATTATTTGCTTATAAAGAAAAAATGAGATAAATAAAATTAGACTTTTAAATCATCATGACAATTGAAAGGGCCATAAAATTTGCTCCTTGTCTCTCTAGGTTTCTATTTTTATTTTATAACTAGTATGATATCCGTGCAATGCACAGTGTATTTTTGTAACTCAAAATAATTTTATTTTAGAATATTAATCAATACAAATGAAAAAAGTTTACATAAAATAAATTACAATATTAACTAATAAGATAAGTGTAGAATTATAAAAACATAAACTAAATAATTCATCATGAATCCTCAAATGCCCAAAACCATAGTAGACTCCCTCTCCATACTTTTTGCCTTCTTTCTTCAATTCATCTACCAATCTTCTTTGCTTTGTTTTGTTTTCACTCTAGTAGGAAAGCTACTATAATTGATCAAATCTAACACCTCACAGTTGTTGAGATATCTTCTTTGTAAACCATAATATAATTTATTATTTTTATTGTGCTGATATTGTGATTTTGTTTTTTTTATTTATCATTTGTAGGTCTATCTAATGATTAGATAGTTTGTAATATTTTTCTCACATCCATGAAAAATTAAAATTATAAGGTAAATATAAAAACTGCATGGCACCATCTTTTCTATTAAATCATGTGAGGGTAGAAATTTTTTGAAGTACTATAATTTTTATGATTTATAAATATCAACAAATAAACATATTAATATATCTTGAAAATTTAATTTTCAACTCAAACATCAATATTTTCAAATCTTGTAGCTGAGATATTACAATATAAAATATCATCAAGATCAAAATATAAATTTGATGGTTAAGTCATTATCTTCAAATACAAATTATGTATAATTTTAAAATTTAGAATTTGATTTATTCATTTGACATTTATAATTCAAATGAAAATTAAAATTAGACATAGATCATTAAAATATCATTTGAAATTAAGAAATTTGGATCACTATGAGTAAAATATTATGAGTGTACTTTTTAAAAAAATTACAAAGAGATGCCCAAGAGTCAAGATATATGAGGAGTGAAAGAAAAATTACTTTGTGTTGATGTGAAGAACCATGTCAATGGTATATATATTCCTCTTCATTCAATTTTAATATACCTGCAGAATTGTAAAATAATTAACAAATCATTATACAATTTACAATAAATATTTCAAAAACTAAAAATTAAATTCTATGAAACCATAACTTTGAGAAAATAGAGCATAATAAGTTTTTTCAGTTCTATTGCCTATGAAATAGAGGTGTAGAATGATAGAGGATAATTTAGTAGAAAAAAATTACAAAATGCATGATTATGTGCAATTAAATGGTATCTATCATGAATATGAGATCTATCAAAAATTGAATTACTTTTTGATGTTTACAAGCACATAACAACCTCATCACATCATTGAATAGGAATGAAAAATCATCATGAAAGATGACACAAGGGGTGAGAGGGCATTGGTGATGAAGGGAGGAGTCGAAGATAATAAGAGTTTGATGAGGGAATGGAGCAATTGAATGATATTAGGATTGAAAGAAAATCTCGTATGCTTTGCAACTGCTCAATGTGACCATATATTTGTGTAATTAGAATTTTAAAACTAAAAATAAGAAAAAAATTATGTAAGTTATGATGATAGGAGAATGGGAGAGAAATGAGAGAAAATAGGAATTAAAACAACTTATTTAACTTTAAATATAATATTTTTTAATATTTAAGAAGATTTGATAGAAAATCTAACGTGCATGCCAAAATTGTATATTTTAAATGGTGGAGAATTTGGGAAGTTATGATAATGGATAAAATCATGAGAGATAAAATTTAGGGATAAAAGGAAGTGGTTTCTAAAATTTAAAGATAATATTGTTATCATATATAAAAAAAATTTTATATTATGTAAAAAAATTATTTTTAGAAATTAATATTGACATGGATAACTTATAATCACAAAATTTTAAAGAATGCATACATGGTCGAATCTAGAAGGCAACCTACGATTCTAGTTTTGTATATAGATTATAGATTTACTTAATTTAAAATATTATTATATAATTATTATAATAAATAATATATTATTTATCATTCTTATTTCTATCTTGCCATGATGTATTGGTTTTTAAAAGTAAATGTTTAATAATAGGAATAAGATTATGGGGAGTTAAAATGCAAAGAGAGTGGGAGAGATAATGAGAGAGGAATGACAAAAAACTTAATTAAAATAAATTATTTTTTAAAATAGAAAATTAAAATTAAAAAAATAAGTTAATAGAATTAAATGAAGCTGGGGTGGCAGTTTGTATTTGCTGTATTTTTTGATTAAAAAAAAAAAAAAGGACATGCGTTGAGCTTGAAAGGCAGCTTTTGATTCTACTTTTATATATAGATTTCTTATATATTATTGAACCCTCTTTTTTTATATATATAATTACAATTTCACAAGCGTCTCCTTCAATATATATGGGGTGTGTGTCATCAGTGCAAGACTTTGATTAGTGATATCTATATATATATATATATAGAATCTGCAGTGACTCTTATGGTTTAAAATATATAATGAAAGCTTCCAAGGAAGCTTTTGGTGCATGGAATTGAAAATATACAAACATACATACATATGTAAAGATAATGTAGCTTTATCCAAGTGGAATTTAATTATGCTTAAATGTTAAATATCAATATAATATTTAAAATGTATAATAAATTGTATTATATTTCAGATCAAAAAATAAATGGTATTATTTACAAGTCGTCAATAAAATAATTCATTTTTAAGAGTGCATGCGTGCGTTGAATTACAGTCTAGTTTGTATACATCTACTTTAATTTAGTTAATGATGATATTCAGCAATTAATTATATATGCATCTATGATATGTGTTAACATACATATCTCACTTATAATATTTTATGCAGAATAAGTTGTGTACATTTATCTTAAATTGTCTAAATTACGCCAACAAAATTATTCTAGAAAATATACATTGAATTTAATTTAATTTAAAATTTCAAACTAAATACATCTATTATCGTACAATATATGTACAAATTAGATCTGCTTATATCTAAATTCCCAACATACACAAAATATTATTTTTAAATGTGTATAAAAAAAGTAAAAAGTCCAGATTTTATTTTCATTAAATTGAAAATTTAAGTCTTAATTTACATTAAACAATATACTTTGGTCAAACAAAATTAAAATTACGTTAAGTATGCTTTATTATTTGGTCCAATCTTCTTACCAGGAAAGGCAATCGAAACTCGAAAGCGAACTATTCGAGTATACGATTCGCACGGTCATGTATTCATTCATTAATTACTGGTCAAAAAAAAAATTCATTCATTAATTTATTTATTCATGCCAAACAAAAGGTAATGGCTCAGAATCATAAGTTCAGTGGGACAATGATGCGGGTCACTTTGTAGCCTAATAATATGTAAGTTCTATTGTAAGTGAGATATTGTAAGTTTAATCACGCTCATAACCTTATACTGTTAATGCTCGCCCCACTAATTCAAAAGGTAAAAAAAAAAAAAAAAGAACAATGACATCTAAAGACCATGGCTGTAATGGGGACTAGGTTGGCCATGACCTCCTAATTTTTTAATCTTTACCAAATAAATTGTAGGAATTCTCCTAAAATATTATGTACACTGCTTAGCTCATTAATTATATATAACTCTTTTACTTCAGGTTAAAAAGTAGTTAATATACATTCATTATTTCAAAATTAGAACATGATTATTAATGTTGTGTGTTCTTTTTCTTTTTGTAAATTTAATGATGAATTACAAGATATTTTTGAATTTCAAATTGCCAATAGTTTGATTGAAAATGATGAGATTTAAATAGGAAGAGAATAAGTTATCACATTACAATGGCCTGGAGATACCATACAATGTTTTAATTTCAATTTGATATGTAGTTTTTTATGCATGTATATATAGTGCATTGTTTAACTTCTTAAAGATATTATTGTCATGCATGATCTATTTATTCTTATTGAGGTAATGTTGCATATGCTCGTAAAACATTGACATCATTTAATTTTAATTTTATTTTTATTTATATTTGATGAAAGAAATTAATGAAATTATTAACAAACTTTATGAAGTATTGCAATAAAAAATTAAGATATCTTGAATCCTATGTTTTTTATATTTATCACAAAATTATTATTCAACAGTTAAAGATTACAATTGTAAAGGTTTTTAGAAAAGTTACTTATTTTATAATAGCTAATTATTGAAATTTTTTTATATAATGTTTTTATTTTGTAATCTCCACTCCCTACTTAAAATTTCTAACTACGCCCCTTTATTGAGAAGACCCTTCAAAACTATTTATTATATTTAAGGATAAGTATCAAACTATTGAAATCCATTTGAAAGACCATGATGATCAATTGTAAGTGAAAAAAAAAAATGTATGTTGATAGACTTATTAGTCCTAGGATGAACCTTTTTTTGTAAAGCCGATAATTGGAGCAGGCCAGATTTATTCAGGTCAGACTCAATTCTGATCAGGCTTATTTAAATTGGGCTTAAAATATCCTATTTTTTCTAAAAAGCTCATATAACTAAATTCGACCTTAACACATTCAGGCTTACGGCTTATTCGGGCCAGCTCGAATACCCAAACTTTTTAAAAATACTTTTTCTTTATTTTTGAATCAATTTTAATTTTTAAATAATTCTATTAAGCATGAAATATTATTTAACTTTAGAAGAATAAAATAAAAAATAACTTATTAACTTTGTACTTAAAAGCTCTTCCTTTACTTATAAATTAATGTTTTAATTGTTTAAATATTATTCTTATCATAGTCATATTTAAATTTTTTATATATTTTAATTAAATTATATTCTTTTATTATGATTAAAATGATCTCAATTCAATCACGCTTAGACTACTAACTTAAAATTATTGTCCCCATTAGTTTAAAGTTTTTAATAACTTTTAGGTAAGTTATACTTCTTATTTTTATGAATATAAGAAAAATAGCCATCATTATATTATATAAAAAAATTATTTAATTATGAGTAAACATTTATTATTTTTGAAATTATTTTCTTTAACTTTTTATATTGTTTTAATTCTTACATATAAGAATTTTTACTCTAATTATTCTTAATTTTAAACCAAGTCTAGTATAGACAATAACCCAGTAATTATTCAATAATATTATTTTATTTATTATGTTTATCTAATAGTAGAGTCAAGAATTCGTACATGCCCGAATTTTATTTTTAAAATTACTTTTAATTTTATTCTTACTTTTAAAATTAATTATCTTAATTTAAAAAAAGGTAAAATTAATTTTTTATACACAAATGATGTATAGGACTCAAAACTTTTTTTTAAAGAAAAGTGGATCTTAAAATATTAAAAAATAATATTAAAATATATTTTTAAATATTATTTTGAGATATTTTATTAATTAAAAAAAAAAAATATGAAAATATATTTATTTTTAATTTATTTTTAAAAAACAACTATATTAATATACTCAAATATATAGTATTTTTAAATAAATTAATTAATATTTATTATATTTTTTTAAAAATTTATTTTGTTTATTTGGGTATTCGGGCAAAGCTTGAACCTGATTGGGCTTGGCTCGAATTTCTTCGGGCCCGAATAGGCTCGTACAATAAAAAATTAATATTTTTTGGGCTTGATTTAAATTTTTTTCAATAGTTTCAGGCTGACCCGTCAGTTTGACCCAAATTATTAGCTCTATTTTTTTGTCATAATGTTTTTTGGGCAAAAGACCATTTTTCCAAAAAAAAAATCATTTAGTCTAAGTGATCAGAAACAAGAAAAACATTGTTTAGATTTTTGTTTTAAAAAATTAAATTTGTAAAGTATTATTATTGAACTTTCTTAGTATGTATAATCTTATCTCAATTATTTTATAATTTAAAATAGAGAGAATAAAAGGGAACGAAATTTATATAAGGAGTAAAATAATGAGGTGTGCTCATCATCTATAAATTGGGACAAGTACGTGGTAATTTGACTACAGTAATGTAGTGCTTGGCTTATAAGAAAAATATAGGAAATAAGAGGAGAGAAAAAAAATGGGGACATATGATTTTCTTCCTTGCATTTGATCGAGAAAATAAAAGTAAAAAAATGTTAATTTCAAATGGATAATAAAAACCTTACTATTTGTAGAATATTTATATATAATAAAATTTAATATCTTAACATATTATTTTTATATAATTTATAATTTATTTATTATTCATTGAATAAAAATACATTGTCAATTATTTATCCAATGCTAGCAAAAAAAATTATTTTGTCTAATTCTAAATTGTATTTCTTAAATTATTAAATATATAATAATTTAAATTTTAAAATGGAAGGAAAATTAGATGAAAAAGAAGGAAGGCAACTAACAAGAAACAAAAATATTCATAGGTAAATTTAAAAATTAAATTTGCTTTCCAAAATCTTCCTATATTTGGAGAGAAAAGTTGAACATAAAAATATGTGAGTTTCACATGTTATTTTGCTCATAATTTTCATCCCTCTCATTTTCTCTTAATCAAGTAAGAGAAAAATTTGGCCAAAAAAACAGTAAAGAGAAAATATCTTTTCACTTTTTTCTCCCACTTTTTCCCAATACTTTTATCTTTTACTTACTCCTCTAATTCTATTTATAAGGTAGAGAGAAGAAAAAATTTAGTTTTATTTATAAGGCACTTGTCAATTTTAATGTTCTTCTTTACATTTTTGTCCTTATTAAATATTTTGAATAAAAATATTAATAATGAAATTTAAGAATATTTATTAAGGATAAAGGTGAAAATTTTTAAATTTTAAGATAAAGTTAATAAAATTTAAAATTTTTTTAATTTTAATAAAATATGTTAAAAATAATTTGTAAATAAAATCAGTAGGAGTATTTCATTGCAAGCAAAATAAGTAGTGACAGCATTAGAGTTGGTAAACGGGCGGGCCTAGTTCATATGGGCTCGGCCCTTATGGGCCCGCCCTTATAGGCCTAGGCCCTAAAGCCCGGTTACCCTAATTAATCCTAAAATTGAAGCCCGGCCCTTATTCATAGGGCTCAGGGCCGTGCCCGTAAGCCCGGATAAGAATAAAATAAAATAAAATAAAATTTAACATTTAAATTTATTTAGAATATTTTAAATTTAACATATATCAAACCAAAGTTTCACATAATCTAAAAAATAAATAAAAAATTTAAAAGTCCAAATAAGATGAAGGCAAACATCATTATCATCCTAATCAAGATCTCCCTCATTATCATCCATAAATAAAATATTAAAACCCTCAGATGTAGGTCCATTGTGAAAGATGGAGGCGGAGGCTCAATATTAATTATTTTTGCAGCTTCTTCATCATCACCTACAATAATTATAATTAAATTGTTTTATTATCAAATATATATCTATACATATATCACAAGATAAAATATAAAAATTACTATAAAATGGCACAAAACAATTCAACCAATTGCTGGTACAAAATACAAATCAATGTTTGCACATTATTTGAAAAGAGGTGAAAACAATACTTGTGAATAGTAAAATGGGCCTCACGGGCCGCCCGGGCCAGAGCCCGTTTTTCTAGGGTTTAAAAGGGTCGGGCTTCGAAGCCCGGTTACCCTAAAAAATGCCAAATTTTTAAACCCAAACTCTTATTAAAACGGGCTTAAATGGACGGCCTATCAAGCCCGGCCCTTATCCCAACTTTAGACAAAAATATGTTAAAAGTAATTTATAAATAAGATCAGGAAGATTGGAAGCAAAATAAGCAGTGACGGCATGGCGTTTGCGTGTGGGCGCACTATTGGAGAAATGACATATGCAAATCAGGAAGAATCCAGAACACCAATATAGGAATCTCAAAATTTTTATACATTACTAACAAGTAGATCTTCTTCTTTTTTTTCAAAAAAAAAAATCATGAAGAAAATGTTGATGTGTGTTTGTTTTATAATTTGTCACCTTGACCCTCTTAAAAAATCTTACTATATTTCTGTTTTCAATATATTAAAATTAAATATTGCCGGCTTTGCGGCGCAATAACTATTTATAAACAATCACATAATTAAGTATTTTGTTTGAGGATTTCAATCTGCTTCTTTCATGTTGGTTGCTGAGGGTGGATCTATAAGGATATTATGGCGTGCTTTTAAAGTTTTCATTTAAAAAAAAAAAAAAATAAAAAAGTATTTCCGGCTCATGGCATCCGCACGAAAGTTGGAATAATATATGGATCAATTTGGCCCATGGTACTGAAAAATCCAACTAATCAAAGTATAATTTAAAATTGATCGTTAAAATTATAGTTATGTTTAAGCTGGTTGTGAACAAATCATTTTATTAAATCAATTAAAATATTAATTTAATCTGTTGGGTTAACTTGAATTTTAATACTATGATGCGAATATATACTTTGAATGACCAATGACAACACTGTGCTGATTAAAAGTTTTTTTTTTTGAAAATGTCTATTATTAGTGTTTCTTTCCACTCTAGCTCTTTTCTTTTCTATACATGTAAGTTTAGTTTATTTTTTAATTAATTGAATTAATATTTTTATTATTATATTTTAATCTACTAGCTATAATCAATCGTCAACCATTATACTACCTTTGTTCCTTTTGATAAGTCGTGTTTTAATATGTTTCTATTTTCAAGTTATTTTGCCAAATTTGTAGAGTGATCTATACATTTTTAATTTAATTTGATAATTATAATATATTATGTCGATAAATCCCTTGAGGATATTAATTTTTGGTATTGTCCTAATTTATAAAATACTTTTAAATAAAATCACACATAACAATTAAGCTCATCTAATATACACTTACATAATATTTTTTTGTCAAAAAAATAAAAAATTTAAAAAATATTATTATTTAATACTTCATTTGTGAAAAAATATTAAAGAAAGAGAATATAATAAGAAAGGTAATATTAAAAAAGTATCATCAATAAAATTTTATTTTGTCAAAATGTTTTAATATTTGGAACATCAAGTCTCTCTCAAAAGTTTTTTATAAATTAAGAGAAAGATAGAAGATTTGTTTTTTAAATGGGTCCTTCATAATTTTATTGTAGTACACACCACATGCAACGTATTTCCTCTCTTAAAAAATTTAAGCCATTTTAAATTAGATTTCACGTCTTAATAAAGCAATTAATTGTTTTTAAATTAACATAATTTTTTTATATTTATTTTATTATTGAGTGTTTTCACTTAAAAATAAATATAAAGTGATTTATTTATTAATAGACTTTGAAAGAATTTTTTTAAGTGAGGCGTTACTAGTTTACCATTTACTAATTATATATCGTTTATGTGTGCCTTAATTTTTAATTATTAATATGCCTTTTATAAAAACTAAAAATAAAATATTGAGAGTAACAGAGAATAATAGCATGAATAGTACCGTTGCTTGTGGGAAAAAGAAAAATGAAAAAAGAATATAGTGCCGTCGCCATCCAAACATTACTTGCTAATAATTAAGAGACTGAAAATATTTCCTTTTATTTTGTCTTCCTTCTTAAAATTACATCTGTGAAGAATGTATGATTTATTATAAATTTTATCATATATTTATATAGTAATTGTTCGTCGGGAACTTTAACATCACATCGTATATGGAATAATATTTTCTAAAAAAAAATTCACAGCAAATATATTATAATACTATTCAATAGGCTTCTTATATTTTAATATTATGTAGGGATAATAAGCATCAGATATTTTTTTAATCCGAATTAGTATCGTATTATTTATTGTTAAAAAAAAGGCGTCGTCTTAATCTTTCCAAACACAGAACATATATGAAATAGGTTGCGGTAGAAATAATTTTTTTTACTGTGGACTAAAAAAAAGGGTTATATAAACAATTTCTTAACAATAAATTTATCTCTTTTTTTATATTTATAGAATAATTAGGTATTGAGCGATACCCAAATGTAATAATTAAGTATTGCTGGCTCGTGGCATCCACACGAAAGTAACAATAATATATGGCTCAATAATTCCGCGCAATCATTCACTCTACTTTAGCTTTTCTCTCTTCCTTTTTTAAAAAATATAATTAAAGGGTGCATTTAATTTTTTAATTTTATATAAATTTTTTTTTTATTTTTTAATTTTATAAAATATTATTTCAATCCTTTATTTTTAATATCATTAATTTTTAAATGATTATTTTTTTTATGCTGATCATTATTATTATAAAATAATTAAACTTAATAGTTAAAAATTTAATGAAGAAATTTTTTATTGATAAAACTTATAATATTAAAATTATGAAATAAAAAATATACTTTTTAAAATTAAAAAATTAAAATAAATCATTACGTAAAGTTAAAAAATTAAAAGTGTACTTTAATTAAAAAATAATAATAAATTACGTTGTCTCGTATCTTAAAAAAACCTGACCGTCATCATTATGTAAAAATCGTTTCAGTGTCCATCAACAGTAGTCTTGTGAATAAGAATGTTTCTCAAGACTTAAATTTAAAATTTTAAGATAAGCTAATTTAATTTATTTAGTTTTCCTTTCCTACTTTAGCTTTTTCGTATAGAAAACATGGGATGACAATGGTATCACGTCTCTTGTAAAAAAATGTCTTTAATCACGTTTTAGTGTTTCATTCCACTTTGGCTGTATATTTTATTTCTATATGGATGTGTGGGGGCCGTAAGTTTATTTATATTTAAATTGTTTTAATATTATCTTGTTATAAAAATTTGTCAATCATTAATCATTATTCTAGCTCCATTCCTTTGATAAACCACCTTCTATAGACTGTTTTAATTTTCCTATTTATATATAATAAGCTTTTTTTTAAAAATATTCTTAGAAAAGGTCGCTTCCAATTAATAAGAGAATAAGAAATGTGTCAATTAAGGATATTTATGAAAAGATATGATAATTTAAAAAACATAAATTAATTTATTGAATTTATGTAAAGTAATAAAATTAAACATGACATATATAAAAGAACATAGAGAATATAGTTGTAGAAAACTAATTGATCATCAATAGGGGTAAGATTTGATAGATATGATATAATTTACAACAGATGGTGCGTTTTCTTTGTATGTATTTAATTTAATAATTATAATTGTTATATTAATACAACTATTATTGGAACTTGGCATATTGTTTGGATTAATTTTTTTTTTGTGGAGAATGATAGTTATGTCTCAAAATTTTGAATTAGTAACAGTTGGTGAAATGTCGATTCAAATATGAGCAACTTTGAAATTTTAATTTCTGATAAGAGATTTAAATTTCAAATGTAATTCTGATATTATGTATCTAGGATTCTTGTCTATAACTATTAAAATTTATATTTGCAACTCATTTAAAAAAAATTAAAAGAAACCTAATTGTTATTAATTTAATGTTTCAATACCTAACTTTCATTCTTTTGAAATTTTTTATAGCGAGTGCTACATTTTAGAAAACACCCATAAAAGGAAAATTTCAACATATTAGTCGTCAATTATATTTTTATCTGTGTGTATTAATTTTTAAATTATAACATGCCTTCTCATGTCAATCTAAGTCCTTTTGAAATTTTTATAGCGAGTGCTACATTTTAGAAAACACCCATAAAGGAAAATTTCAACATATTAGTCGTCAATTATATTTTTATCTGTGTGTATTAATTTTTAAATTATAACATGCCTTCTCATGTCAATCTAAGTCCAAAAGTTGCTTGCTTAATTATTAATGAATGGAAAGATATTTCCTCCTCTTTGACTTCTTTCTCAAAATTAAATGAGACATAGTTGTCCTCCCCCACATTTATTGACACCTAAGATCTATTAACTTTGGTGTCTATAACCGATTAAATTACCATATGCTTTTCTAAAGTTTGAAAATTAAGTTATATTATAAACAAAAAAATGAGTTATAGTATATGATTTTTAAATATGATATTTGTTACGAATTTTATTGTCATTCAGTTCAATATTATAAGATATTTGTTTTCAAGATATCATGTTAGAAATATAAAACATTTTATGTTATTCAATGTGTAATTAATAAGTTCTTTTTTAAAAAAATACTCAGATTAGGAGGTGTAATTAATAAATTTTTTAATTAAGATATCCTATTAAATAAAACTAAATATGAAAAGTGTATGTAATTCTAAAAAAAAATTAATTAACTCATTAAGGAATATAATTCAATAAAAGTGCTTTATAATATTCAGCAGAGAAGGTAGTTGTTAGCATAGTGATGTTAAATATATCATCACATCTTATAATGTGATGGTAATTTTAAATAAATTCACTAATCTTATTTTCTTTTTAAACTCATGACAAAGGGTCTCCCTCCCTCTCAAATTAAAAAAAAAACTTAAAAATTATTTGCTATTGTTAAATATAAGATAATTTGAAAAAATAAGGTTTTATTGATAATATTTTTTTAATATTACCCTCCAAGTAAAGAAAAATTAAAATAATATTATAATATAATGATTAAGTATGAAGAGACATTTTAAAAGTTTATAGTTCTTTTTAAAAATAAGTTTATAAATTATCATTATTAAGTTCTATTGGTATGCATACTTTTATCTCAAATTACTTTATAATTTGAAATGGAGGGAATAAAAAATTATATTTATGTGCATTTATTTTAAAGGACAAGACTTAAATACTTAATTAACTAGCTTTATATTCTTAATATATTTTTATTTAATTAAATCAAGATAAGTGAATTTAATGAATTAAAAATATTAATAACAAAAATTTATTATAAAATAAATTATATATAAAAGATTCACATGTTTAAATTTAATTTAAAATAAATATTTTAAATTATAAGTTCCACTGTATAAGTTTTTTCATATTTTAAATTAGCTATTAGGTGAGGCCATGACAGATAGAATTGGATTTTACAAATAGGAAAACCAAACAAGCTCGTGGCACCCACACGAAAGTGTTTTTAAAGCAGGCCATGGGCCAGTATGGGGCATCATGTACTACAAAGTCATTTATATTTCTTTAGCTTTTTTCAACATAAAGACATGTCATATGATAATGACCACACATCTTCCCTCCTTTTAATAAAAAGAGAGACCAAAATGATGTTCGTCGCTTCTCTCCCCTCAATAGTTAGAACTTAGAACATTGCAAAATATGGACCATAAAAAAAAATATATCAATTAATCTACATTATTAAAATTTAATCTGAATAATTTAAATTTATAATAAAAATATATATACTAGGAAAAAAAAAAAAGATCGTGGAGAGAAACCAATTACGAGGGAACTCACAAATTAAATAAACTGAAGTGCACGCCTTGACATGAAAGACAAATAAACAGTACAAGTCCTAGCTATAGTGTAGCATAAAGTCCATTAACGGTGAGGTTTATACATTATTCCTTGCTATCCTAATTATAAAATATTTTTTAAAATTATGTATATCATAAAAATAATTAAATACACTTTAAGTATAATCTTAATTTTTTGTTAAAAAACAATTAATATAAATTTCCAAAAACACTATTTATTTAATATAACCTTATTTGTGAAATATTTGAGAGAGAGAGAATATAATAAGAAGGGAATGATAACATCAAAATAAATATAATTAATAAAACTTTATTTTTGTTAAAGTATTTTATATGTTGGGGTACCATACTACTATCCAAAGTGTTTTATAAATTTCGATGAAGGAATAGAGCACAATTGTGCCATGCAATCTATATAGCTGACCTCACTTAGTGGAATAAAGTTTGTTATTGTTGTTATTCTTATAGTATTAAAACAAAAAAGAATATTGAGGTTGATAAAATATTAGGTCAGATTGTTCTGAAAAATTTCCAAGTTCTGGGTGTGGTATGGCTCATATTGGAATTTTTACGAAGCCCACAGAATCTTCAACTCCAAAGAAAATTAATTAAGCACTACTATTTGTAGCCTAAAGTAGGACAATATATTATATGCTTTGAGGACAACATCGATCTAACAGATCAGAAAAATTAAAGGGTTTTTTATTATTAAATTCTTAAACTTATGTATATATACAGGTCTTATCTTAATATATCGGTTCAAATAACTATTACTAGTTGCAATTATATAGTTCTCATCTTCCAACTTACCTCGCACGGGAGATGAACCTTCCCCTCTTTCTGTAACGTACAGGCTTTATTAATATATTTAAATTTAAATGTAATGGAAGAGAATTCGAGTTGTGCATGTAATGTGTGTGCGAGTTTCTATAAATAGTGTTTGTGGTGTGTTGTGTGTTTGTGTGAGAGAAGAAAGGAAAATTAGGTCCAAAGGAGAGAGTTCAAGTTTCAAGCTCTCTAAGAGCAGTATCAAAACACGTATACGTACTGTGACCAGAGGTATGCAAGCTAGCTAGTTCCATCTCTGTGTATGTGTGTGTGTATTTGTGTTGATAAAGATTAATTACAAGTGTAATTAGTTATTTCATTTTTTTGATATTCCATGTTCATGTACACTCATGGCCAAATTAATTAATTAGCTTTAATTTTGCATCTCTTTTAATTCTTCTTCTTATTGATCAGAATGAAAAATATAATGGCCTTTTTTCAATTATCATAGACTTTATTATAGATTGCTTAATGTTAAATTTCCTCTACTTCGTCCAATACTTTTAGGTTCAAATTAAATTTGTAATTAAATTAATCACTACACTGGCATGCAATAATATTGCAATATACTCTCTCGATTCTTTTATTATAACATGCTTGATAGGGTATTAATTACATTTTTTTTAATATTATCTATGTTTAAACTCATTAATTATGAAAAAGAATGCAATACAAGGGCAAAGAGGAGATCTTGCCCCCCATACATCACGCAGCAGTTAGTAAAATTTTTATTTTTTCCTTGCAAAATAGTTTAACTAGATTTTGGCCCCCAATTTTTATTTTATTTTCACTTTGGCCTCCCAATAATGCAAATTTAGTAAAATTAAAACTTTATTGTATTTTACATATAAATTAATAATTTAATCACCTTTTTATAATTATGATGAAGTAATTAGAAGTACTTTTAAATAGAAATTATATAAGTATATTAAGCTAGCTCGTCCCACCACCGTTTACCTCGGACTACAAAAAGTCACCACTGTATACCGCACTTCTGACAAAGCGCCACGTATTTGTTGGTTTGTCAAGACTGCTTTCCCGGCGGTTTTGGGTTCGATGGTGCTGCCACAAAGAAGCGCCTCCTGCTCTATTATTTCTTACTATGACAATTACAATTAATTTTGACTCTATTATTTCTTACTATGACAATTACAATTAATTTTGATTTTTATTAGTACGTTTTACTTTGATAATTAATTAAATTGCCCAGGTAGGATATAAAATAAACTATAGCTTGAATCTTGAATTCTGCATGGTTGTGCATGATTTAACACCTCTAGCTATATATATATATTATATATATATATTGCAGATTGTTCGGCTTTGTCGAGATCTGAAACAAGCGTGAAGAGAAAGAAGCAGTTTTGATTCTCGGCGTTTTGGAATAATATTGAGCTCTCTTATATTGAAAACCTTATTATGGCAGACATTAATCATGGGATCAGTACTTTGGATGAGTCCAATAACGACAACAAATGGAATATTCCTCTCCTTGTTTTCTTCAAAGATGCCAGGTATATATACACACACTGTTTTGGTCCTACTTATAAGCCGAGAGAAAAGAAAAAAATTTATTCTTATTTATAAGACAATTGTCAATTTTTAATATTTTTTTTTATATTTTTGCCCTTATTGAATGTTTTGACTGAAATTATCAGTAATAAGATTTAAAAATATTTATTAGGGAGTAGAGGTGAAAACTTGTAAATTTTTTAGACAAAGTTAATAAGGTTTAAAATTTTTCTTAATTTTAATAAAATATATTAAAAGTGATTTATAAATAGAACAAAAGGAAGTATATACCATCATCCTTGATCTGTTTTGTTCTTGGTCATCACCATGTTTGGTCTACTACTTTCGGCTATATGCGTTTGATTCATTGCTTGATTAGTTGATTCACTCATCTGCTTGTGTACATTAATATTGTTACTAATTTCCTGGATTTACTTAAATGGAATGAGGAGTATTAATGTTTATTTGAGGATATTGTAGAAAAGTGTTGAAGATGGATTCAATTGGTCGGGAATTACTGGAATTGCGTTCCCAGCTGCTTTGGCTGTGGCTGCCGATCCCATTGCTTCTCTCATTGACACTGCTTTCATTGGCCACTGAGGTACCTAGTTCATCTTAGAAACTGCGTGGTTTCACTAGTAATTTTTTCCTTTTCTTTTCCTGAAATCACAAATTTATTGTTATAATATATAAAACATTAAATATTATAAAATTAGTATTGTTACATTAAATAAGTAAATAAACTGTTCAGAGATATAAATTTTGACTTGATGAACTGTTTAGAACTATAATGAAAAAATTAGAAAAAAATTGCCCCGAGCAGTTTAGAACGATGGTAGGGCCCACATCGTGTTTCCAATGTGATTGCATAATTTGTATTGAATAGAAGAATACCAGTGCATCATAAAAAAAATTTAAAAAATTATTTTATAAATTTTTTACAATTCTAATTTTAAATTTCTTTATTTAATATATATTATTATATTTATTTAGTTATTATAATAATAATGTTTTGATTTCATAGAAAAATTACTTCTTCTATCCTAATTATAAGATAATTTGAGACAAGATCATGTATACTAAGAAAGCTCAACAATGAATTTTTTTTTTTACCAAAATAATAATGACACTTTACAACATGTTTTTTCTAAACAAAAAAATATATAAAATTTAAAAATATCTTTCATTTTAATATAATTTTAAATTTATATATTTAATTATCACACGGAAATCATTTCAATTCTTTTTTTCACCTAAAGGTAATATTAAAAAATTATTATTAATGAAATCATATTTTTATCAAATTGCCTTATATTTAAAACAACAAAATACCTTTAAAATAATATTGTAATTTGAGACAGAGAGAGTTCTTGTGCTCATCCTAAAATGAGCGCTGAAACCAAGCTTAGATGTGTGCTGTATAGCAATAACAATTTTTTGATTATGATTAAATATATAGGAGCTGTGGAACTTGCTGCTGCTGGAATTTCGATAACACTGTTCAACCAAGCTTCAAGGATCACCATTTTTCCTCTGGTCAGTATCACTACATCGTTTGTAGCAGAGGAAGATACTCTCAAGAAAATTACAGACATTGAACAAGCTTTTTCCCTAGAGAAGAATAATGATGAGAGTCGTCATTTGGGAAACTCTGCGTCTGAGGCAAACACTGACAATATTGTGGAGAAGAATGATAGTGATCATAAGAGTAGTAACACTCCATTTAGTGAAGTTTGTGTATGAAGATAAATAATCTTATTTATAATCTCTTAATTAAACTTAAATTTGCTTAATTATCAGCAGATGGCAGCAGAAAACACGTCCAGTCTTCTTCCTTGGCTGCAAGTGATAAGAAGAAGAAGAAGAAACAAATAGCTTCAGCATCAACAGCTTTAATATTTGGGACAATTCTTGGCCTCCTTCAAGCTTCAATCCTTATATTTGCAGCAAAACCTCTATTACTTGTGATGGGTGCCAAACAGGCAAGCTTCTGTTTTTTCTCCTCAATTATAATTATTAACTAGCTAGACACATTATTTTTATGTATTACTTCTCTTGAAGATTTTTATATATATATATATATATATAATGATTTGAATTAATTTTCTTAAGTTAGGGTTCTGCTATGCTGATTGTTGCGGAAAAGTACTTGAAATTGAGAGCATTAGGGGCTCCCGCTGTTCTTCTGGCTTTGGCTATGCAAGCAATCTTCCGAGGTTTCAAGGACACCAAATCTCCCTTATATGTTATTGGTAGGTCCAATTGCCTATGAATTAATTCTCTTTTTATGTTGGTCCTAAACTGTGAATTTACTGCATTGTGATCTGAATTTGGATATATAGCTCTTGTAACAATCATTTAAGTATCAATTTTAAAAATTATTAGGTAGTGTAAGTGTAAATAATGGACTAGAACAAATGTGGAAAGCCTCGCATAGAATAAAATTAGACTTAATATTATATATATATATATATATCCTCTAATATATCTGATCTGTTGATTTTTTTTTTTCCCTTTTGTCTAGTGCTCGGATATGCCCTAAATGTGGCTTTGGATCCGGTGCTTATATTTTACTGCAAGTTAGGACTCAAAGGTGCAGCTATTGCACATGTCATCTCACAGTAAGTCTTAATCATCCTTCAATTATCCTAATAATCTTGATCATAATTAGTATAATAATCATTATGTATTGGCCGATAACGTTTAATTTCTTCACAGGTACCTGATGGCTCTGGCTCTCTTCCTGATATCGATGAAAAGAGTTGATCTCTTACCACCTAGAATTAAGGATTTGCAAATTTTTCGATTCCTGAAAAACGGTGAGAATCTTAAATTACTCCTTAATATATAAGTGAAAACATATGGATAATTTTACTATATACAAAATCTAAGACAAGAATTGAGTTATATATGTGTGCAGGAGGGTTATTGCTAGCAAGAGTAATAGCAGTAACATTCTGTGTGACATTTGCGGCATCATTAGCAGCGAGTTTGGGTCCTATTACAATGGCTGCTTTCCAAACCTGTCAACAAGTTTGGATGACTTCTTCCCTTCTTTCCGATGGTTTAGCTGTTGCTATTCAGGTAGTTTAGACACGTGTTCTCAAACAAGATAATTCATGCACGTTAGGTTGTCCAAGTGTTGTGTGAACTTAATTGACGTGGTTATGTTAAAGTTTTGAGTTAAAATGTGATATCCTTCCTCCCTTCTTTATCCACTTGTTTTCTCCCACAGTTTCTTTCTTAACAAATCCATCTGGGATCTATATGTTAAAAAAAAAAAAAACATATTGAAATTCCATATTATGTTTGCATTTGAAGGCCAAAATATAAATAGGTTTAATTTTGTTTGATGATAGGCAATTTTAGCATGTTCGTTTGCCGAGAAAGACTATGAAAAGGCTAAGGTAGCAGCCGTGAGAGTTCTCCAGGTAATTATAATGATATCTACTCAGTCTTATTAGCAACGAAACTGATGGATTCATTTATCACTAAAGTTATTAGTTTAATTTGTTTCAATATATATATATATATTTGATATCTGTAAGAATTATATATGTTGTTAATATGATTGTGCAGATCTCTTTTGTGATGGGAGCAGTGCTGTCTGTTGTTGTTGGAATAGGATTATATTTCGGAGCAGGCGTCTTCTCCAGTACACTCAGTGTTCTCCACCTCATCAGAATTGGCCTCCCTGTAATTATATGCTCCTTTAATTTAATTTATTATTTACTCCCTCTCATTCTATTTATAAATTATTTTTAACATATTTTTTAGATGATGAAAGGTTATCGTCTTTGGCTTTAGTCTAGGCTAGCTTTTTGTATCTTCAATATCTTTTATCACTATTTCATTCAAAAACAATAGTTAATATCTTAATAATTTTGATTTTATTAAATATATATACTTTAATAATGTATTTTCTTTATCACCAACATTTAATGGGAGTAACATAAAAATTATGATAAAAAGTTAATGACATGACTTATAAACAATGCCAAAAAAAAAAACCTTTATCCCTCTTCCTTATAAATAGAACTAGAGGGAGTATTATTCATCATGCACTATCTGTTAAAAGTATGGTATTTTAAAAAAAATATAAGGTATTTTTTAGTTTTTTTAATATGTAATTAATGAGTTTTTTTTTAAAAAATACCTTTAGTAAATAAATCACTCAATCATTCACCTCTTAATAAAACACCTTATTAAATGATGATAGACATGAAAATTATGGTGTTATTATTTTAAAGATAATTAACCAACTTATTAGGAGCACAATTCGATTAAAAATATTTTATATTTTTTAACTGAGAGAATTGGCATGAATATATTATTTACTATTATTAAACTTCAAACCAATGTTATAAATGAAAGCACTACTTCTTAATTAGCTCAAAATCATACATGTCATTGTTAGAACGTGAGTAACTCAAATATTGTGTACATTTTGAACTGAATGGATGACAGTTTGTAACAGCAACACAACCAATCAATGCATTAGCGTTCGTGTTTGATGGAGTCAACTATGGAGCTTCTGATTTTGCCTATGCCGCAACTTCTTTGGCAAGTTTCACAAACCCTAAAATCATATATATATATATATATATATATGAAATTAAAACTATATATCTAAGCAATACATTAAGACTAATTAAATTAAATATCATTGTTGTTCATCAGGTGTTGGTTTCAATTGTGAGCGTTGGAATAGAATTTTTGATGTATAAGATGAAGGGATTTCTTGGGATCTGGATTGCTTTGACTCTATATATGGCTCTTCGCATGCTTGCTGGTGTTTGGAGGTATGTTATTACGAGAGAATATCAATAAATATTCCTCAAAGAATTTAATATCTGATAATAATTTTAAACAAATCAGATACTTATTTAAAAAACTAATTTCACGTGTTTAATTTGTTAATATTTACTTGTTGGAAATTCTTATATGATATTAAATTCTTTTAAGGGTCATTAATTGATATTCTTCCTTTATATGTATTATATTCCCTCATCATTATTATCAAACAACACATTGAAAATTAATCTCAAGTACTCACTCGATCAAGACTATAATATAAGATATTTTTTAAAAGCCGCACTTAGTCCAAAATATACTAGGATATTAGATGGTTTTTATAATTTTTTAATTATACTTTTATTGTATTTATTATTCTTTTTGAAAAGAAATTAAGGCATTAGAATTTTAATTTTCATTATTAAGATACTTACATAGGGATTTTAGCAAGTGGATAGTTGATGGAAAGATGTAATTTTTTTAAAACAAAATTAAAATTTTACCCAACTTTTTGTTAAACTGTGAAATAATTTCTAATACCCTATATTATAATCCAGAGAAAATATTTGTCTGTTTTAATTATGTTTCACAAAATCAATACGAAGATATTTGTACATTAATTAAATTGAGTGCTAATTGGTTTCAATTTAAATTGCAGGATGGGAACAGGAACAGGACCTTGGCATTTTCTTAAAGAATAATTGTGATGATATATACCTGAGAAGCAGTGTTTAAACTCTTGATAGAACATATTTAATTATAAACGCTCATTGTATCATTCTTTTACTAGACATAATCTATTATTATAGCTTGTGGAATACTGCACCATTTCCATTAACACCTGTTGTCATATTATCATTATATTGTAATAATTTTGTGGCTGTCCAATATTTTATGTATTTGTGTGTTTGATAATTACATATTTATCCCTCCGTTTTAAATACAAGGCATATTTTGGAAAATTTATATTTTAATTTAAGGTTATGGATAATTTTTGTCCTCAAAATATTCATTTAGGATTTGCAGGTGTCCTAAACTTAATTTTGGGTCAAAATATCCCTTAAACTTTTAAAAACACATGTTTCTACCCTACCATCAATGCACCCATTAGCTAAATTTTTTTGATAAAAAATGTACATGCGGCACTTCACATTCATGTGGCATCTAAATGGATGCCCAATCAAAAATTAATAAGATTACTTTTACCTTTGAAATATTCTCTTAGGAATATATGAACTCAATTTTGGGTTATTTTTCCTTAAACATTAAAAAAACCTAATCATGCATGCCTTGCCATTGACACAACACACATGGACGTTAATTTAAGTTAGTGGGACCTACTAACTTAAATTAACTTAAATACAGTGGAGATGCCACGTGCAAGTTTTGTCAAAAAAATTTGGTTAACAGGCGCAGGAAGGCAACTTTGTGGATTTCTAAAAGCAATTAATGTTGTTTAAAGAAAAATTATTACTTTCAATCCTTATACTTTACTTGAATTTTTATTATACATCCTTGCATTTTTTCAATGCTCTAGGTCTCTATATTTTTCTCCGTTTACAATGTTGATCCCTATTAAGAATGACGTTAACATGATACAATTAATATCAAAATTACTAATGTGTCTATTGTAACATCCATGAAACTTGAATCCAATTAACTAAGCTTAATTAAAGTAATTGAGTTTATTGATGTGGTGAGTGGCCAAAGAAGTTTAATATGTGAAAGTGGTTCTAATTTTAGCCCTAAATTATCGTTCAAAGTGAATTAGGCCACTCAGACATCAAAAAGTGTGAAAGGATGAAGTAGGATCCTCTGTGCTACATGTCGCAGCATATAGAGGGCAAGCCATGATGGACTGGCCTCTCAATACCATGCACAATGATGTATGGCCAAAATTTTGCTTAAGATAGACGTAGTTTGTTCAAAAAATGAGAGGGAAGGAAAAGGAGAAAATGAAAGAGGTGAGATTTCTCTGCTAGGGCTTACTTCTTTGAAAGTTTGGAAGTATTTTGGAGCTAGATAACACCTAAGGTAAGGTTTCTGAGCTCATTTCTTCCCTTTCTCTTCCATTTTCTCTAGTTGAGAAGTTAGGGTTTAAATTAGAATAATGATTTTTCGGTTTATAGAGGCTATGGATATGAATCTATTGACTTAAATGGAGTTAATGAGAGTTGTTTAATATCACATCCCAAAATTAGATGTGACCGGCACAGGATATATACACAAGCACATATCACTTAAGCCTTAATCAAGAAAATTTTAATTTAAAATCTTAATTCATTTGAAATAAGGTTGAGAATCGTAATAACATTTCCCATATAAACAAAAGGTTCCTAAAATTTTTGTAAAAATTTTAACAAAACCTCCTCTATATAAATGAGACTTCCTGAAATCTCTACAACAACCATTTATATGCAAATCAATAATATTGAGCACTGTCCCTCCACAACAGACAATTAATATAAATTTACAAATTAGCATCCTACCTATGGTTAATATGGAGCACTTAAAATATAATCTCAAAATAGAATATATAATTGAATATTTACATCAAAAAAAAGGCACTTTCAAAAATAAGTAGTCACCTAACATAGTGGTAAGCCTCTCAATGTTTGGCAGGAGGTTCAACGTCAACTAATGGATCTGAGACCAAAACATTTTTTAGTAAATAGCTTCCTAAAAAATTTAAATTTAAAAGGGTAAAAATAATAAATTCAAAAATTATAAAAAATAGTTAAAAAGGTGATAATTCAAAATAATAAATTTAATAAATCTATAAATTTTAATCATAATTATGAAATGAGAGTGAACAAAAATTAATTTATTCTATCATGCTTGAAGAAAACAAATTATCCATATATAAATCAAAGTAATACACTTACTAACTGAAACCATTGAAACATTAAATGCACAAGTTGATTAAAAATTTAAAATTTTGAGGACTTGACATAACAGGTGACAAACGTGGACACATAGTTCATAAGGGTAAATAACTAAATGCAGCTTATACCACGAATACAAACGTGGACACATAGTCCACGAGGGTAATGCTAACCAAATGCAACCGAAGTCATGAAAACAAACATGGACACATAGTCCACGAGGGTAAATAACCAAACGCGGCTGAAGCCATGAAACAAATGTGAACACATAGTCTATGAGGATAAATAATCAAAAGTAGCTAAAGCCACGAAATCAAACGTGGGTCTAAAGCCTTTGAATAACAAATATAAGAACAAAGCTCACGAAAGTCAAACTAGCTAGTCATTTACCAAGGCATGCTAAGGGCTAACGGAGCTGTCATTAGTAACAGTGTTCTATCTAAAGTCCTCTTAAAATCATGCTTCCAACATGTGAGAAAAATAATCACTTTTGAAATACAATTTACATTTTCAATAACCAATTCGCATGGATCATTTTAAATTTCAACTTAATACTTGTCAAAAATAATATTTTATAAATAATGTACAAGCTTGCATTAATTGAATAACCAAAAATTTGTAGAGTTTCATAAACAAAATTAATTTCATAAATCTTCAAATTATATTTTTTTGAGGAAACAAATGCGCATATCATTATCTAATTATCCATTCTCAATATTCCATAATTTTCAAAAATCATGTAATTCATAAGAGTAAAATCTTTCAGTAAAAGTCTATTAAAAACAAAAATAAAAATAAATTAAAAGGGATACTATCTACTTACCTATAAAGTTTCTGAATATATAACTTACTATTAACTAGTCCCTTTGCCACAATGATTGCTCCTTAATCCTAATACCCAATTAATACCATAGTTAGTTTCTTGTATTGATTTGATTTTATTTATTATTGTTTTTTTAAGACTATCAATTCAAAATGATTAACAATGATGATGTAGACATTCTTAAATCCAACCTTTCTCAACACTTACAGATATTCCAAAGACTAATATTTAAATAGCAAATTGGTTCTTGGATTACCAAGAAAAGAAACACTCTTTCAAAATATCTCTATCTCTAATTCTAACTTTCTTTATGGAGAATAACTGCCTCCTATAATAATTTTAATTATCAATAATAAATCATCATATATCTTCCACCATCCAATAAAGTTCTTCCTTCCAAGCATTTTATAGAATATCTTATTATATTTATCAAAGTTTAAACAAATACCAAGTCTCTTCTTCCTCACTATCCTTTCCAAAATTTCTCAATATTAATATTTAAGCTAATCAAACTTCCATAATCTATTTAAGGGAATTTTCCTCCAACTATTATCTAATTAACAATAAAATAATTATCACATATATCTTGTCACCATAAGCCTAATTCTCCTAGTAAGCACTTTATCCTTAATCCATAATTTCCTCCTACTTTCTCTTTTAATTTCATTTTCTAAAAATTCCACAAAATTAATATTGATTTCAATTCAACTCAAAAGATCAAGTCAATCATCATTATCTAAATTTAATAATGCTTCCCATCCTTAATTCCTTTCCACTAACCAATCACATCTTAAAGAATGCCGATCTCATTTTCCTCTTGCAATAACTACAGCAATTCAAATGGGGCACTTACCTCAAATGAACTCCCTAACCTTTAACTTCAACTTGAAAATGCATTTTTATTTTCTCTACTCCTAAGTTGCAAATGATCAATACTACTGCAGAAGAACAAAGAATGAAGTGGAAGATCAAAACTCCAACGTGCACACCCAGACCAACATATGGAATTGCAGAACAGGGGAGGAGAGAATTTGCAGCAGCACAAACGAGCAAGAGAAGCAGAAATTTTGCAGCGAGAGACAGTGGAAGGAAGAAGGGGATGATGCTGCGAGCAGGGGTGGAAGAAACATAGTCAGACTTCCAACAACAGGTTGAATCTTCACGTGCTTACCACCCTCTGTCAGACAAAATGAAGAAGGAAAAAGAAGGGTTCGGTGGTGAGAAACAGAGGAAAAGGAAGAAGCTATGAACCATGACAGCAGCGACACGTGCACGCACACAATGGCTAAGTTGAAGACGAAGGAGGAGGAAAGAGACGGAGATGGCATGTGTTTTCTAGTTCGGCTCCTCTCCCCCCTGTCTCACGATAGTTCTAAAAAAACTCCAATGGAGAATGAAGAAGCTGTGCTCTCCTGTCTCTCTATCTTTCATTTATTTATTTTAACAGAATGGCATTTTTTGTAATTCTACCTTAAGCCAAAGCTAAAAGATAAAAATGACACTCTTGGCCTCATGAAAATTGGAATTTAAGACCTATTAGTTATGTAATTTGCATAAAGTCTACTAGACCACAATTCCCCCTTGACCTATTTTTAACTCAAAAAATAATAAAAATACACTTTAAACACTTTATGATAATTTAATTAATTTAATTTAATTATTATTATTATTATTATTTTATTTTATTTTATTATTATTAATTTTTTTGTCATTACATTTAAGCTATTTAAACCTAGCATTTATGGTGTGGGTTTTGGTGGGTATGGGGTAATAAATGTACAAAAACCCACCATTAATAAGGTAGTTGGAGCAATGTGGCTCCATTAATAGTTTCAATAAAGTTAATGAAAGTTAGAGGAAGTTAAGAAACACCATAGGTACTCTTGTATGTGAAGAAATTGAATCTTAAAAATGAAGAAGTGTTAAGTTAGATAGTGAAAATTATCCAATAAGGGATATTGATGATTAATATTGTGGTTAAATGTAAAGAAATCACATTGGGTACCATTCAAGTTTTGTGAAACTTTGAAAGTGTAAGTTTAAGGGTAAAAACCTTTGACCTCTTAAAAGTTTGAAGTAATCAAGGGATATCTTTCTGATGCTTTTATGTGCTAATTGATTTATTGATGTATATCTCATAATTGAAGTGTGTGAAATTGTTATAAATGCAAGTATGGTATAAATTACTTGAAAAGTAATTATTATAAATTTGTGAAGTTCAATGATGTGGTACATGTGAAATTCTATGTAAAAGTATTAGTGGAGTTCTATGACATGATTTAATCGAAATTCAATGATGTGGTTTGTTAATAGAGTTCAATGATTATGTATCAAATGGAGTTCAATGGCTTGATATGTAAAATGTTTAATGAAATAGTGTGTTGTGGAATTCTATGATGTGTTAGTTATGGAGTTTCAAAAATGTGTATAGTGAAAAGTTCAATGATATAAAGTAAAGTGGAGTTTAATCACTTGATTATGTGTGTTTATGTGATATTCCTTTATAAATTGAGTACAATGGCGACATTTTGCATGCTTATACTTTGTATAATCACATGCCTTGAAATGTTGCATTATTATGCATCGCATGATCATGAGAGGTGGGAGTTCACTTAGGAAAAGGAGTAAAAAATTAAAATTCACGCGGTAAGGCTCCCAACAGAGGTTGATGGTTTTCCTGAATTTGTTATATTTATCATCCCACTTGTTCGATGAGGAATTGTCTTACTTGTTTTATGAGGGACTCGAACCTAGCTAGCTTTCTACTTGTTTAATAAGGAAGCTAGTCTAGACAGAATGACACCCTATAGTGTGTAAGATGGAGAAAACTATGAACAACAAGTGAATGGCTAGTGTAATCTCAATTCATAGATGATCTTAGTGTGTAATAGCCCACAGTTTCATGTTAGAGGCATAACAAGGATATAAGGGAGGTGTTATCATGCATTTTATGATAAAAATGGCACATGATTGTCTGTATTATGACCCGTGTTAAGAACACAAGTGATTAGTGTTATAACTATGTGAAAATGAGATAGTGCATTGTCATTAAGGGTGTTCAAAACCGATCCAAACCGAAAGGACCGATCCAAACCAATCCAAACCGATAAAAACCGATCAAAACCGAACAATAATTAGGTCTGCTTCGGTTTTTATGACATAAAAACCGATTGGTTCGGTTCAAGTTCGGTTTTGAATACTAGAAACCGAACCAAACCGAACCAAACTTGATTAAAAAAATTCTATTTATTTATTTATAAAATATATAACCATTTATCTACAAGAAGCATTTTGTTTTGAATTTTTTAGAATAATAAATAAACATTTTTAAAATACTTGAATGAAAATGCATAATATTAAGTAATTATAATAATCATGCTATGATCATCATTTAATTATTTACAACCTAAAAGCCTCAGTATTTAATTTATCTACAAGAAACATTTTGTTTTGAATTTTGTATAATAAGTTTTTCATTATTTATTAAAATATAGATATATAGATAAACATTTTCAAAGGATCTAAATGAAAATATATAATATTAAATAATTTTAATATTAAAAACTTATATGAATTTTTATGATTAATTATTGTTATCACATTAAAATTTTATTATATTTTTATACCTCTATTTATGAAAAAAAGGAGTAAAAAAGAATTAAATTTAATTTTAGTACATAGCACCATTATGAAGATGGAGAAAAGAAAAAAAAAAATTAAACAAGTGCATTAAAACTTGATCAAGACCTTAACCAAACCGAACCAAACCGAAAATAAAACCGAACCAAACCGAACTTTATAGAAACCGATCAGATCCCAATTATCAGTAAACCGAACGGTTCGGTTCGGTTTGGTTTTTGCCCAAAACCAAACCAAACCGAACCTATGAACACCCCTAATTGTCATTCTATGATTATATGTTTGTGTTGTTGTAAAGTGTAGTTTAAATATGTTAAATTGTTTTGTGAATGACAATAATTGCCACTTGCATATAAATTAATTGACATGCCTTAGTATGAGTTATATAAAACTTGATTATTGAGTAGTTATACTTACCCCATTATCTTCAATATTATAAGAACTAGCTCATTGGGACAAGACTGAGGGAAACAAACCAAGGCTTAGAAATGTGATCCTAAAAATTTATAGGCTTCCTTTATTTTGAGTGTTATATGTGTATATTTTTTGATGATATTGCCAGCTAGGGACTTACATGTGTACTTACTTGCATTAAGTGTTAGTTGATAGTAAACTGTGTATTTTGAGCCTTAAAATGTATATGTATTAAATGTGAAATCAAAATAGAACTAAAATATTAGTGCAAGGAAGGGATGACAATTTTATGTGATTGATGAATGATTTATGACATTGAGGCTCCCCTTGTTGTTTTTGAAATTAAGGAGTTAAGTGTTGAAACTGTGTTAGAAGTGATAAGTTTATGATATGATGTACTACATATGTCTGTTATATTCTATTAAGTGTGATTTAGGGTGTAATTGAGGATTTTGTCTCTTGATATGAGTTTTGGGCACCCAAGATATGTATAAATTGTGAAAAAGAGTGAATATGTGAAATAGGTGTCCAAATCTTGACTGAGAAATAATTTGATTATGAAACTAAAGCTAGTAGCTAGAGCTAGGAGAAAGCTTTCTGTAGATACCTATATCACTTTAATCGGACGTTGGATGGAGAAATGAAACGCGTTGGAAGTTTGTTTTGAGTACTATCATTTGATAGCAAAAAGTATCAAATTCATGCAATGTTGCGACGCATGACATAAAGACAAACATGCCACAACACATATATGCTTTTCTGTACAGTTTTTGTTGTTTCCATATTTTATGCAGATACTTTAAATTGTGAAAGATCTCATGCTTCCGTATACTCTAGTTTTGATTGGAAACAGTTTATTATATTGTTTTAATTGTGAAAACTTAGGATCCCGTTTTTATAAAACTTATACACTTGGTAATCTTTTGGGATAATTCCTTGATTACCTTAAAATTTGAATTAGTTGAAGAATAGTAAGGGAGACCTTACATCTAGAGTGGTAATTTGGACTAAGCTTGAGCTTGCCTAAAAAAATTTAGGATCAGGCTTAGCTATATGAGCTATTTTAAGGGGATAAAATATTTTAAATTCAATCTAAATAAGCTCAACCCCTGAAATTTTTGTCTCTATGTGTATGTAAAGTAGGTAATTTTGACCAAGCTTGACGAGCCAGCCTAAACTCAGCTAAAAAAAATTAGGGTCAGGCTTGACTATATAGGCTTCTTTAAAAGGATATGATACTTTAAGCCCAATTCAAATAAACTCAACTCGAATTGAGCCTAGCCTGCCTGAATTACTGGCTCTACTTACATCCACTAAAATATTAAAATTGTACTTACGTGTTAATCTAGTATTGATGTGGATTTTTTAATCAGCAAAAATAAAAAAAACATATACTAGATCAAATTAAAATCTGACTTGGAAAAAATTGAGGGTCTTGCGCATGTAAGAGGGTCTAGGTTAGTATTTTTAATTTGATATGTAGGCTTTTGTATTTTTGTTAATTAAAAATTCCATGTCAGTGCTAGACTAACATGTAGGCACAAATTTAATAGTGTTAGTAGACATATCAATAATTTTAATACCGTTTGCACCACGTCAATATCTCTTTGAAATTATAGGGACTAACATTATAGATGAAGAAAATTATAAGGACTTAAAACATTAAAAAAAGTGCAGGGACTAAAAGTAATGTTTCTCCTTTTTTAAATAATAAAGGTATATTAGAATTAGTTATTCGGTTACTCTCTCCATTTTATTTTTATAATATTTTTTATGGTAAAATTCCGGATACAAGAAAGTCAATTAAATACAATTTAAAATTTTAATTTTTATAAATTTTGTAAAATACTCAAGGAAGAGAAAGAGAAAGAAAAATATTTAAATAGTAAAATAATCCAAAGTAATATTAAGTTAAAAGCGTGGATACAATTTAAGCAAAAAAGTTCCATTCTCATTGGTGAATTATTGATGGTTGATGATTTGACGAAAAACTTAACCCGACAAGAGGGTGTCCACTCTGTGTGACCCTGCCCGCTGGCCTGCCCACCGGCCCTCTTGTCTTGGATTAAGAGGTTTCTCACTTCCATGATAGACAACTA
Source organism: Prosopis cineraria (assembly GCF_029017545.1). NCBI lineage: Eukaryota > Viridiplantae > Streptophyta > Magnoliopsida > Fabales > Fabaceae > Prosopis > Prosopis cineraria. The sequence continues at coordinate 37,631,911 of NW_026555337.1, read as the reverse complement.
CTATTTCCATGACTATTTGTGTTTGTATTTTTTTATGATTAACAAATAAATAAAAATTATATATTTAACTTTATATACTTAATATATTTTTATCCAATAAAATTAAAACAAGTAAATTTTAATATGTTAGTAATATTAATAGCAAGTGTTTATTATTGAATAGATAATTTATAGAAGATCCATATATTGAGATTTAATTGGAAGCAAGCATGGACCACATCATTTATGATTCATCCAATAAAAATATGATATTAAGATAATATTAAATATAAATTGATTTAACATTAACGATGGTAGAGAGAAAAAATGCAAGAAATTAAATAAAAATTTTATTATAAAAATAAAATAATTAAAACAAATGACACGTAAAATTTTATTTGGTTGAATTGATACAATTTTATTGGATGGACTATAAATGACATAATACATTTGGTCTATCTAAAAATTTCTCCTAAGGGTAAGTATATAAGTTTTTACCATAATAAAAAAGGTTAAGTTTAAATTTAAAATAAAAGGTGAAGGGAGATTAATTTTAAATTTTTAAAGGTAAAGCGGTTTGGTATAATTGTCTTAAAAGTTTAAGAGAGTTTTATATAGTTTAACCATATTCTTATCATAGAAATATCTTTCTCTAATTCTATTTATAAATTATTTTTAACATATTTTACCTGAATCAATAAAAATCTTAAAACTCATTAACTCTATCTTTAATAAAATTTTCAACTTTTCCCTTTAATAATATATTTTAATAACATATTTTCTGTCACTAACATTTCATGGAGGGTAAATAATATGTGACTTTAAAATAACATTTTTCTACTAACATTTATGATAAAAAAATATTTTTGATCATTTTAATTTATATTTTTAATTTTAATTTATTTAACGTTAATTGAGCTTAATTGAATATTATTTAATTTTATTTGTTAAATTTTAATTACCTAAATCGTAAATTCTAAAATATAAATTATCTCTTTAATATTTTCAAACATTTATTAATTAATTTTATTTTATTTATGTAGATTTCCTGAATTATATAAAAGCAATTGACCTCATCATGGGAGGTGATGTTAGTACTGACCAAGACCGTGCCATCATTGAAGAAACCAGAGCAACCACGCAGCGTGACTGGGATATTTCGGTGACTCATGTTCACAGATCAGCTAATCAAGTAGCTGATTTCTTAGCCCAAAAAGCTCTTTACCCGTGGCCTGGATTTCATCTTGTTAAAATATATAATAAAACAAGAATAATAAAATTAAATAAATTCAATTTATTTATAGATGAGAAAGATTAAGTTTATGTGATTGGATTGTAATTGACTGAGTTGTCTGTGTTTTTTTTAGTTGAACTTGCTTTAATTATTTAATGTTAATTTAGTTTTTTAATTAATTTTGTCATAAAAAATTCCCCCCATTATTTAGTTTTCATAATTTAATTTAAGTAGTTAATCTATTGACTCTTAGAGAAACAATACAGGTTGTGCTTTATTAATTTTGGTGTTATTCAACAATAATGTCATTTATAAATAGAATAAGAGAGATTATATTTTATTTTAACTTTAAATTTTTTCCAGTTAAATATATCCATTAACTTATATATATATATATATATATAAACACATCAAAGATAAATTTTATTTTTAAATATACATAAATTAAAAATTTAATCAAATAATAGAGTAATTGTTTTCTTTGTGTCATTTTTCTATTTAAAGATTCAATCTCCCAGTACCCCAACATTAAAATGCCTCATATCTATTAGCATGGGTCCCACTTTTTGTATTTTTTTAACATTTATATTGTAACATATTATTTATGGCCCCACATTACTTTTATATATATATTCCCTCAAATTTTATTTATAAGTCACTTTTAATATATTTTATCAAAATTAAAAAAAACTTTAAATTTCATTAACTTTATTTTAAAATTTAACAAGTTTTACATGTACCCTTAATAAATATTCTTAAATTTCATTACTAGTATTTTAATTTAAAGTATTTAAAAAGGGTAAAAATGTAAAGAAAAGTATTGAAAATTAACAAGTGTCTTATAAATAGGATTAAATTTTTTCTTCTTTATCTACTTTATAAATAAAACCAGAGAAGTGTATATATATATATATATATATATCCTCCTCCTCTTTCCCTCTCTTTGCAACTCTCGTTTTTGCCTATTAGAGCCATCATCACCAACGCGAAAGTGCACAAATTTAACAACATGCTCTCCTATTCGAGCAACTGTCCCTGTTCAAACACCATCTTTCTTTTTTTTTTTAATCAACAACACCACCAATGAGATATTCACTAATGAAAAAGTCAAATTTTTCCATAAGAGTCATCTCTGGTCTCAACAACCTCAGCGTCATACATGGCCTAGTTATTATGCTCCTCCTTCTCAATTCTCTCCATTTCATCTTCTCCTTCCCCAGAGCTTCGTACCTCAGAGCAGCCATCATCATCATGGCCAATCCATTTTACACTGTAATGCCCTTACTTATGCTCTGACAAATTGTCAACTTGAAGGTAAAGAAGGGACTAAGCCTTTAGAGATTATCAAGTTTTCATATATTCATAATAGGGAGAAATAAGTTTTCAAAAATTTTAGGTAGGAGAAACATTAAGTCAATTGGGAAACAATTTTAAATCATTTACAATAGGATTCCCAAACTTTCAATATATAAATCTCTCCCATACACTTTCATATTGTTCAAGTCATAGTTTCAAAGTAATGTGGGAGCCCAAAAATCAAATAGGACCCAAAACATTATGTTTCAAAGCTCAAAACTATAAATTATGCAAAAAAAAAAAAAATGACACATGAGCCGCGGCTAAGTGCATATGCACCGTGGCTCAATCGTTTGTGTGCTATGCGCCCAACACATTGCATAATTATGATAGTAATTAGCTGTCAATTTGATGCATAGGGAGATAACTTCAAATGCGTCTCAAATCTCCATCCGACGTTCGATTATAGTGGTTTTAGAGTTTACACAGAACTTTCTCTCAATTTTAGCTAATGGCACAAATTTCATACTTAAATTCATTTTCTATAAAAAGTTGGACATGTAAACCCATTTTCATCATTTTTTCACAAAAAAACTCATAATAACGGAGTCTAAACTCACACAAAATTGCCAAAAACCTACACTAACCATCCAAACACACTCAATGAACCCTATTGAACTCATGCAATATACTACACTCAAACAAATATGCGTATATCAAACTTTCACTACTCAACCCCGAATTTCATAAAACACGAAAGGGAGGAATTTCTTGCACAAAACAATTATTTTCATTTCAAAACATCCTAAAATATATATATCACTACTTACACAAATATTTTAGCCCCATACAAGAGTTTATAATCAAAACTCACTAACCCAAGGCACAAAATACACAAGTTGCACAAACATAATGCAATTGTCACCAAAATAATCATGTGATTCCTAGTTGGCAATTTAATCAACATTTATACATATAAAGCTACAAGGAGAGGCATATAAAAGGATTACTCTATGAATCCCATGCCTGAGTATGTTTCCCCGACCTTAGTCCAACAAGCTAGGCCCCAAAAATATTGAGAATTATGGGATAAGTACAACCACTCAATAATTAAGTTTCACCTAATATATATAGGTGCATATCAATAAAAAAACAGATGCAATTTGCAAATAACACACATAAACACATATGATAAACATAGCCACAATCCACAATACTAACAACCATATAGCCAGGCCTAAAACATACATAATTACATTTAATAATGAATCACATCATGGGATTGCAAAAATATCAACCATGTGCCCCTAACATATGCCAAACCATAATAATAACAACTTTATGGCTAGATCTAAATGCATGATCAAATGCTAGGTTTATACCCTCCTGTTACCTCTTATATAAAACCAATGGCTATTATGTGGCTACGTCTTTCATGAATTAACCTAACCTTTCACTTGTGAGGAGCTATCGGGCTAAAGTTAACTACCGGCTAAAAATTGCATCAGTAGTTTAAAATATCAACTATATTTCACAAATAATTAATTAATATTCAACTATATAAAATAGATTTCCTTTGATTACCTCAAACCTTTAAGAGGTCAAAGGTTTACCCCTCATAATAATCACTTTCAAAGCTTTTCACAAGCTCGAATGGTGCCAACTTAAACCAAACTACAATTATAATACAAGGATATCATAATTATCCCATTTTTTGTGAGTTTACCAACATTAATCTCCACATTCTCTATTCTATCAATCCCATAATTCACTACCCATTTATACTGAATAGGTTCATTAGGTTTCATTGACCCACATTATCATTAATAAGGCATATAACCACCATTAATGAGTATCAAACTCTCCCAACAACCTCATTTATTGCAATTTTCGATATTAATGACCTCTTCCAACTAACCATACACAAAATCATTAATATAGGATTTAAATATCCTAAACAACTTCCATTATAAACATTTTAACCTATGGGTTAGGACCCATAACTCCTATGAACTAAAAATCACCATTACACTTAAACCCTAACTTAAATCCTTATAATAATAGAAGTAGAAGGAAGAAAGGAGCACTGTATACTCATCTTGTAAGTTGGGAAGCCTCAAACTATCACCAACAATCTCCAATATTGTGCCTTAGTCATTAGGCATTTTCTTCATTTTTCTTCCTTTCTTCTTCTAATTTTTTCCAAACAGATGAGCTCTAATTTAGCTAAAATTTTGGCCATGCACCGCAACTCACGCTACCCTCCACCGTGTCAAATGGCATAGAGAGGCCCAATTCTCATATAATTGTCTCTATGCATTGTGACAAATTATCTACATGCCGTGATATGTGGCACAGAGGGCTTTTCTTTACTTCTTCATCTTCTTTCCTTACCCAGATGGCTCGACTTCACTTTAAACTCGCATTTAAGGTTGAAATCATAATTAAATACACATTTTAGTCCCATCTAGTCACATACCACATCAATTCATTAATCATACTTATTGAGTTAATTGATTATGCTTAATCTCCTGGATGTTACATTCACTGCAGCCAAGGTCACAAAGCAAGCCACTGCTTCAAATACCAACTTCAACATCACACTGTTAAAAAGGTTAAGGATATGAGAAAGGGAGGAGAGGTTGAGAGATATGAAAAGGATCGAACATTGGTAAGGAACTTGCTAATGTTTCATTACTCAGGGCACGAATCAAGGATTGAAGACAACGACATGTTCTTAGCAAGTCTCTTTCTCTTTGCCATCTTGCTTGCTTTGGCGTCAACTTCTTCTGAGTCTGGAAGTAACTAGTAGCCACATTGTCCGTCTTGATGATAAACTTTGCCCCTAGCAAGTAATGTCTCCAAGTACGCAAGCAATGGACTATGGCCGTCATCTCATTTTCTTGGACTTGTATCGCTTCTGGAACCAAACTCCACACCTTTATTGATGCTTGTAGTAGTGATACTGTTCTTTACTTACCATTCATGTGCAGAAAGGGAAGGGGGAGAGAGAGAGAGAAGATGGAGAGGGAGATGAGGGAGGGATATAGGATGGATAGATAGATTGAGGGAGAGGGTGGTTTAGACTATCTTTGTGATGAATGCCTTGGTGGAGAGGGTGGTATTGAGACTATGGGAGAGGGCGGTTTAAACTAGCTAGTGAGGGTCTTGTTGGATGGTGGAGGCATAAGCTAAGAGAGATTTGACGTAAATGAAAGGGTAAGTTGTGGTGATACACGAGGACTTGAGGAAGCTTGAGAGAGTAGCGGCTGTAATGTTCTTCCCAACATTACTAAACTTATCCACAAACACCATTCAAAGGTAATTAAAAGTCCTTAAACCTTTAAATTACCATAAATCATATATATTAGTAATATATAAATTAATTATTTAAAAATAATTGGATCCCAAAAATCTTTTGAAAACAGTTCAGACCACCCAAAATATGTATTTGTACACAACAAAAGCATTTAGGATGGCATAGCAGTAACTGTACTATGCCTGCCCTGAATCTTTCCACTTGCTCTTATCATTATCAGAACCTAAAAAATAATAATTATGATGTAAGAAAGAGTCTTAGTAACTAAAATAATTCATGTATATCTATTAACAGGAATAACTATAGAGAAGTAAATAAAACATTGTTGTTATTATTATCCTTGTTTTCATAATATTTATATAAATATATCTGTCTCTATAAAACCATTTTAACACGCATGATCATCCTATCTATCCAAATCTTTATATCATCTTGACTAAGCCCATAGGCTCTACTAGACCAATCATGTGCCTATTGATTAGAGCATACCTTCAGTAGTAGAATCATCAAGCCAAAAAGGTTCTATCACACTTTCAAACTATGAATTCCCCTAACACACACACAATTAGGGTGTCATTACTCTAACATTACATCTCACAGATACTAAGAAGCATAAATCTCCAATACTACACTTATATGGGCACTAAGGAGAGAGTCTTTAACACCAAACCTTATGGGTACTAAGGAGAGAAATTTTCTAACACCACACCCTATCAAGTACTAAAGAGAATAAATACCATATGGTCTTTCACACTACTCCTACCTAAGGGTGAATTCCCACCCCTATCATGATCATGCCTTCTTACATAATATACAATTGTATATTCACATATGTACACAATAGATAGCTTATCATTTAACTTTTAAAACAACTTTCCAAAATAGTTTACTACATGATTCAAGTCCCTTTTTAATCCAAACTCATGCAAATTTCTCAAATCATGACAATAATTGAAATCACATATAATATATCATATCAATTTACTTATAAACATTTAAACTAGCTAATAGACATAATGAATTATTCGGTTACCTTAATCTTTCTGTTTCTAGAAAGAGTTACTTGTGATACTGTTCAAGTTGCTAGCTTCCACTAATAACTCAAGTCACACACGTGAGCACATTAATCTACACAATTTAGCACTATAAGTCAATTACTAATTGACTATAAGTACTAATTAATATAATTAATCACAATTATCTACTTAATCACTTTCATTTAAGAACTTTTACTCCAATTCATTTTCCTCATGGCTTCTATAGCTTCATTAACCTCTTTAATTCTCACAAGCATTTTTATCATTTACAAATTATCAATTAAGGCTAAATTGAGCCTATAACTTCAAAGCTTAATTATTAATTTTCAAACTAGTTACAAAATCTTAGTTTAAAGCTTAATAGCTTTTTTATAACTATTGAGCTAAAAAGAACCCTCTCAAAACTCCTCGATTCATTTTCTCTATATCCCAAACTAAGAGAAATTATGGTAGAATAGGAAGCAAGAATGTATGAAATTTACTCATAAGTGACAGGTTAAAACTAACCCCTATGTGCCTGAATTGCCCTAGCAGAGCCACATTGCTAAGTATGTTGTGATGCATGGCACAATGAGAATAATCTCATTATAGTTCATACGCTCTACTCCTGATTGTCATTCTTCTACTCATCTTATTCATACAATCAATTATAAACCCAAAAAGTCAATTCACCCTCCAAAACCATGATTATTCAATTAATTAGTAATTTATTAATTTATACCTAATTAGCAATTAGTTTCCAAATTAAAAGTTCAGGATGTTATAGCGGTTATGGCGAAAATGAAGAAGAGAGGGGGGAGGGGGGAGGGGGAGAGAAGGAGAAGAGATGGAGGATTAAGGAGATAGGGAGAGAGTGTAGACTAGAGAGAGGAGCCTCACTAATGGATAATTAACAGTAAGGGCACGAAGGAAGCAAAATTCTGAGGTTGAGGGATAAAATTAATCCTTAATTAAGTTTATGGTCATTTGTAAACTTTCACACATAGTTTAGGGACAAAAATGATACTTAACTCATGAATATCTAATAACTCAAATCAAGGGGAAAATGATGAAATCATAATCACAAAATGTCCGCCAAAAACAAATCTCAACACCTGAATTTGCATTAAATTAGATCATCTTTTATCCATGCATTCAATTAAAATTTTAGAAAAAGAATATACAAAAGAATATGACCTTATAAAAGTTAGATTTTGAATGTCCATTGTTATTCTTTTACATGATCCTCTACATCCATTTATTTTTTTCATTCCATCTCCTTGTGTATTGGGAAACTTGTAGGTATTAACATCATTCATCCAAACTAATGTAAACCCATGCTATGGTCGTTATAATCAATAGTGGCATTACGGGTATCTCAGGAATACATTTAATTTGTGATTTTTATTATGCGACTGAATATATATTTTAGAATTCAAATTCAAGACTCTAGAATAATAAGTTAACGTGACTTTCTAATGTTCGCCTTTTTTCCCCAATTTTTTGTAATGTACTTTTCATTTATATTTGTGAATATAGTGAATATAGATTAATGCCCCCACTAGAGGTAAGCAGTTGCTTGTATCATCTTTACTAAGATCACAACATTTGATCAATTACTACACATTCAAAGTTGAAATATATAATTTGAACTAAAAACCTACTTTATTGCCAACAGAATTAGTGGACTCCATGGTTTTGGAAAAGAAACAATTAAGTGTGTGTGGGTGTTTTTTTTTTCTAAAAGTAAAATTTAAAATTACAAAATTGTCCAATAACATAGTTTGGCAACTTTTTTTTTTTTTTGGAATTCACATTGTGCTGAAACTAATCAGTGGCTTCCTCGCACCACAAAGTCTGAAGAATAAATTATTTTATTAATAATTTATGAACCTTGCAGTGTGATCTGTTATAATTTTATATTTAATATATTTATATATTAATTAATATTAATTAGGATCACATTACTTTTTTTTTTGAAGAAAAATCACATATCATAGTTTTTTCTAAACTCATAATATTTAAATATATAAAATACGCTTATAATTTTTTTTCCTTTCAAAATTAGAGTTACGTAAGTCTATGCAGCAGAATCCACATTTTTGTGGAAGATTTGTAAAACGGCAAAAGCAAGAAAGGTCGTGGCTGCCACGCGAAAGTGAAATTAATCGGAGGCTTTTGATTTGGTACATCATATATACTTTTTTTTTATTATTAAGCTTTAACATTTGATTTTGGAATTTCGTTTTACTATGTCAATATAATTTCCCTCTTAAAAAAAGAAGTAATGTACCTTATCATCACTATATTATTAATTTATTATACAAGCTCATGATCATAGATTATTATTTATTTAACTTAATTTCTATAATAAAAGAAATGTCAGATGAGATGATAATGCCAAAATGTATCTTCTCTTTTTAATATAAAACGAAGTTAGAAAGTATTTTTTGATCCTAAATACGGAATGAAATTAGAATAATTGATGCTTTTTTATTTGAAATTTAGTCATTATTTATTGTTTGTCATTTGAATTCCTAAATAATAATTTATTATTGTTATTAATTACAAAAAATGGTAAATTTGAAATGTTACAAATTTTAAGTTTTACAATTTTAAGATTTCTAGATTATAACTAATATTTTTTAATAAGAGCAAAATTTATTAATTTCATCTTATATTAAGGATCAGAGAAGTTAGTGTGTTTGTGTATCTTTGATTATGTTTTTCCCACTCTAGCTCTTTTTTCATACTACCATAGTACCATGTAAGGTTCTTTTAATATATTTAATTAATATTTTATTATTGTAAATTAATATTTAATTATATCAATTACATGTGTTATAGGATCTAATAACTTCATCAAAAGCACAGACGATTGTGAACGGCTCGACGAATAGGTCATAATCTCGTTTCTTCAAACTAATAATCATGACACGATATGATAATGATATTTAAAAATAAACCTAATCTTTTGCCAAGAGTATCCTTGGAATAGTGATTCAGCTTTCGGATTAATTAATTTAATTAATCAATATTTGATCACCACTAATGGAAATTAATTAACGAGCTGGGATTTGAGTTTTTTTTTTTAAAAAAAAACATAACTTTATGTATAATGAACTCATATTTAGAGAGGAAGCTAGTGAATAAACATTCTCAACTACACGTAGTGTCGTATAAGAGATAATAAACAAGTGCATGTGTAGAAATTACCCACATGCATGTAGATAGTAACACTGTGGAGGTGTTTAATTAGAAGGGATTTCTGCACTTGCAAAAATCCCTTTTAATTAAATAAAGAGTATTTTTAAAATTTATATTCTTAATTATTTTTAAAAAATAAGGTTGTTAAATGTATTTAATAAATTTTATTAGTATGATATATTTTGTTAAAAAATATTTTATAATTTAAAATAAAAAAATACATTATAATAATTTATATGTAAATATATTAGGCTATTTATTAAATAATACGTTAGGTTAAGTTTAAAGTAAGCTAGCCCTACTTTATTGGCCCTTGATAAGTTGTCTGGTTTATTTTCGTCCCTAAGTTACAGTGAATCTCACTTTTTTGGGGCCCTCTCTTGGTTTAATAATCTCAAATTCTAATTGAAATACTGAAAATGGAGAAGCGTACATGAATAACACGAAACAACTGCACGCACACATCACATCTGAGTGTGTACGATATGAGAGATCTACTTGAGTACACGTGGAGTTGTTATATGATGAAAAGTAGAAAAACAAAGCGCAAGTGTGTAGAAGTAGACTAATGTATTGAAAGCGGAAAAATTAGGACAGATTGCACGTAAGAAATATTATTTCCATATATCATGACCTTTTAAAAGTGAATCAAACAAAGAGAAAGAAACGCACATATAAATAATTCATAAAGACACATACTTTTTGGTGTGTGGATCTTATGCAAGTGAGTCTTACCTTTCGCTCTCTGATTTCTTTCCATTACTACTCGCAACGTGGGCCTTCCATATAATGGAATTCTTACGTAGACCGCAACACCACTAACTTTTCATTGATTTTGAAAAAGTTGAGTTGAGTTGAGTGAAATATCAATAATTTATTAGAGTCAAAATATATCTCCAAACTTAAAGAAAATTTATAAAAGTAATTATAAATTATTTATTAATAAGATTTTTATATTTGTAGTAAGATTTGAACTCAACATCACTAACTTTTCCACTTGAAGAGAAAAATTATTAAAAAAATATTTATTTTTTATAAGTATAAGAAGTAGGCTTTGTTAATAAGAGAGGATATCTCTTTCGAGATATTGAAAATAATAAATAGACCTCTCCTAACTCCTAATTCTAATCCAAAATATAAGTATTTTTTTTTTGGTTAATCGTCTAAAGTATAAACAACTTAGTATTTGTATAAAAAAATTCTCATTTTACCCCTTATATTTATTAATTAAATTCTTGTATCTGTGATTTCGTATTCTTTTCTTACTCACCATAGATTGAAACTAACGGTAAAAAGGAAAAACAATATATATTTTTATAAAAATATGAATTTTATTAATATATAGATTATTGTTAAAAACTACTTATATATTAAATCAGAAGCAGTGAATTACTGCATATTTAAAGAGCAAGACTCAAACCTCTAACCAATTGTTTAATTAACTAGAGTTTTTATCACTCAGGTCAACTTTTAGTTGGCAGAAAAATATATATTATTTATCTACGCTTTATTAATTTACAGCTAGCTAGCAAGCTTATCACAACTCTTTGGCGGTGGATATCAATCTTTGTAAGAAAGTTAATATTCACTAAATGACAACATCTAAAAGAGAAAATATATATTTTCTAATAAACCAGTAAAGATGTCAGACAATAATTAAGTACGGATGTTTCAATTATCTAATATATATGATTTATTTAATTAATACCTGCCCACCATCTTTATTTTCTTTGCAGCCAATTATATATATACAATTCCCTCGCATGACAGATGAACTAGCTCCTCTCTCTCTCTCTCTCTCTCTCTCTCTCTCTCTCTCTCTGCTTTAATATTCAAATACGAATTAGGGAGAGAAGGGAGAGATGTGAGTGAGTGTGTATCTAAATATTGTGAGTGTGCATGGTGTTCGAGGAAGAGTTCAAGTTATTCAAAACAAACTAAACAGGGAGAGCTACGGGTATGCAAGCTAACTAATTTTCTTCTGTGTGTGTATCTGTTATTTTCATGTTTAGATAATTAAAATTTTTAGATTTTATTTGTGTATATTTATAGTCACGAACGTGGAAGATTATTAATAAAATGGCCTAATTAATTAGCTTTGATTAATTATACGTTCCTTTCTTAATTACTCTTATTGATCAGCATGTGTGCATGTGCATATGGAAATGATTATATATATATATATATATAATGAGTTAATTAGATAATTTCAACGTTTATGTTATTAAGTTAATTAGGGGGTTTCGTACAATAAATGTGAATTGTCTGTTCCCGCTGTTTCTTCCATAGCTTAATTAATTAGTCTGAATTCCTAATCACATTTATTATTAATAGACCTGTATGAAATGATTTTAAGCTAGTCCTATTTTGATTTATCATAATTTATACTCCCTCTAATCATTATTATAAAACATTTTTAACCGTTTTAAGTATTTTAAAAAAAGTTAGTTTTTTTTTCTTAATACTATAAAAAAATAAAATATATTTTTATTTTTACCTTTAACTTTAAATAATAATATAACTATATTAAAAACTTTTACGTTAATCAAGAAGAGGTAGAATTGAAAAAAATAATTTAATTATTGTAAGATATCTTATATTTTGAATTAAAAATTATTTTTAAAAGGTGTTTTATAAATAAGACCGGAGGGAATAGTAATTAATTACGGAGTTAGGTCTCGTAAATTATTTGCTCCTTTTCACACTTTATTCAGTTAATTAACACTCAGATCCCTCTTCGCTCCCTAATCATTTTTCGATACACTACAAGGATTTGAACCGTTTATCCTCTATCCACATCTCACCTCACTTTTATCATCTGAGCTATGGTCTTTTGCCACGTGTAAATTTTTTTTTTTAAAAAAAGTTTAACAAAAGAAGCACTTTCGTTTTTGGTATGAACAAGATGAGCAAACATTTCACATATTACAAGGGTATTATACATTTTCACGTTTATTCTTGCTTCCCAATCTTAAAAAAAAATTAATTTTATTCACCCATGTAATACTCCCTTCATCCAAATTATAAAATATTTTTAAATAAAATCTCACATATCAATAAACATCATTAAATACATTTAATAATTTTATCTTTTCAAAAAAAATATAAAATTTTACAAATATCCATAATTTAATATATCAAAAAGTAAATGGATAGAAATTAATTATAAAGAGACAAAAAGTAGTATTAGAATTAGTTCATTTAATGTAATATTAATCTATCTAAAATATTTTATATTTTGAGATAAAAAAATTTTTTTAAAAATGTTTTATAATTTAGGATAGAGTAAATATTTTTTTTCCTGAAGTAATGATAACATGAATCCTAATATAATAACAAAATAATTAGCCGCAATGTTTTATTAAATTTTTTATTTTTTAATATATCCAATAATAAAAAAATGACTTTTGTGGCAGCCACTAAAAGTCATGGCACCAAACTTTTTTAGTTTATCAACAAGGAAAAATGTTTAAAAAGTCTAGTGGCAATCTGAAGACATTTATTGTCACTAATGACAACTTTTTGTGGTGAGGGGTGACTCATGGTTACAGAAAAAACTACTTTTGATCATGATTTTTATATTTTCTGGGTGTTTATGGTATACAATAAAAATATATTTTACGTCAATAACATTGAATAGTTCTTGCATTATAATTATAAAATTTTCAGTGTAAAGCTCATGTATTAATTATTATATTCACTTTTTAATCGGCTTTTGGATGCATTTGGCGATCTTCATGTTGCATTGCAAAATTTTTGTGTTTTCTCCTTGATTTTTAAATATTAATTTGCGAAAAAAAGGTTCTTCCTAGGTCAAAAAAGAAAAAAAAAAAGCAAAGTTCTTCAAATTAATTATCTTATCTTATGGTTAAAAAATGTAAGCAACCTTCCTTACAAATACAACCAATCAATTGCCAAATTGACAATGTAAGCCGGGAATTAGTGTAATATCAATATCATTTAATACATATATACACATTATATGTGAATACTCAAATCTTCTCACACATTGACCGTTCTAATTTAGATTTAGATTGTATGAACAATAGTTACATTATTAATAAGAGTTAATACTAGAAAATTAGAAAAAAAAGAACCCAAAAAACTACAAATAAGTACTCCCTCTATCTCTCTATATAAGGTATTTTTAACTAATAAAACTTTTTATTTAGTTGAAATTGCATAAAATTATAATAATTTTTTAGTTTTATCCCTAATAATATCACAATTAATACCATAGCATAATAGGTAAAGTACAAAATTAATATCTCCTTTATTTTTCAAGAAAAGGGTAAAATTATCTAATTATTTAAAAATATCATGACACCCCTTATATTTATGGACAAAATAAATTTCTAAAATTTTTTTTTGGTAAAGAATTTCTAAAAAACATATTATATGCAAGAATGGAGGGAGTAGTATATAAGAAACTTGGTACTCTTTTTATCCCAAATTATAAGATACTTTAATAAGTAAAGTACACGATAAAAATTAGGATTCCAAATGCCTTTGAGTTGATAGTTTAAGGGCAAAATTATCTTTTAACCCTATAATTATTTATGTTTTATTATAGAAAATAAAGTAACAAATTTTATTTGTTGGGTATAAAAAACCAATTTCAGTTTGATATCTTAAACTTGAAAAAGGAATTATTGAAAAAAGTTTAAAAAGATGAAGGGCTTGTTTTGTTTTTGTTTTTAAAAATAATTTTTTATTTTTAAAAATAGAAAATTTTAAAACTTACTTCCTTTGTTTCTATTTGTAGGAAAAACTATCACTTTTAGCTTGTTTTTTTATATAAGCAAATCACTTTTTTATATAAGTATTTATTGCAAACTTTCTAAATTATCCTTTATAATTTTATCATTCATAGTCATAAGAAAAAATTAATAAATACTTGATTAACATAATTAATGAAGGGTATTATAGTTTAATTATTTTATTTTTAAATACAATTAATATAGTTAACTAATTTTTTAAATTGTGTAATATAATTTTTTCTCTTACAAATAGAAACAGAATGAGTATTTTATATAAATGTTTTGAATTTAATTGTTTTCAAAACTATTCTCATTTTTTATTTTTTAAAAAAATTATATATTTTTAAATTAACACAATGAACAAATTTTTTTGTTTTTTTTAAATAATTTCAAAAACATGAGAGTTTGAATTAGTTTAGATAAAAGATGGTAAAACTTCCATTTTTTTCCTCTAGAGGATCAAACAATTGAATGGAATAAAAAATAATTTTAAAAAGACAATTTTCAAAAATAAAAAATGAGAATATAATCATACAGGCTAAGCCTATTGTTTTTATCTGAATAAAATATGAAATCAGTGACTCACCATCCTTTGCCACGTACGCATGTAGTTTTAGACTATGACTTCCGAGGAGCAAGTATTTCCCGTCATGATCAACTACTTATTACCTAAGTAATGTGTACATGATTAAGAAATTAAATAAAATAATTAAGAAATACGCTTTTTAATTCGCATGTACGGATCACAGCAATCGCCTGATTAGGAATCAAGACAAGTGCAAAATTACATAATAGAGGTGGTAATAATTAATTCTTACATTTCTTTTTATAAGTAAAAGCTAAGTAATTTTTGCAAAAATTTTGTAACATAGGGTGAACACAGCTGTTTGCCCAACCTATGACCTTTGGACCAGAGGAAAACTGAGTTGCTTATCCAAAAAAAAAAAAAGAAAAAGAAAAACTGAGTTGGATCCATCCCCTCATTAAGACCTCTAATGTTTTTTAATAATAATAATAATAATAAATAAAGTTAGGTATTTCTTATAATGTCTTCTAATTTATTTTGAGTCTTGCAGTGATCTAGGATTAAAAATAAACTACAGACTAAATGCTATAGTCTTATAATTTTTTTTCAAATCTTATTAATTAGACTCAATTTCATAATTCTTTTCCTTTTGAACCGACATGGCTAGGACTACAATTTGTTTAAGCCGCGGTGATATCTCTTACATATACTTTAGAGTAAACTGCTATAATGACACTTCACGCTTGTTAAAACTATAGAGAACTCCTCTTTATTTTCAAAACTTACACTTTAATCTATTTCTTAATGCCGTATAGTCCCTTTAAGATTCTATAATACTTTATTATGTTAATTAAAATATGTAAAAAAAATTAAAATTATTAATCTAGCCTCAAAATCTAATGCATCCTCTCTCCTCTAATTTTAAAAATATTGTGATTATATTTTCATAAAAATTTACAAAATATTAAAATTAATAAACAGTGATATAAATTATATTAATTAATTTATCGCTCATTTTATTAAATTCCTGAGTACTTTTTTTTCCAAGAAAATTTCTAATTTAATAAATTTTTATTCACATATTTATGAAATATTTTTTTTGTGAACTTATATATAATTTAAATTTAAAAAATTATTATATAAATAAGTTATAAATGGCTCGTAATTCATAAAATTATATACTATATAAATAAGTTTATTTATATTTAATATTATTTTTTTAACTTATATATTATAAATTATCATTTGGCAATGTAAATGACTCTTGAACAACATTTATATTAAAGAGGGGTATTTTAATCTAAAACATATGATTTAATGATTAATTAATGGTTGAATGGATGGAAATAAAATCTTTAAAATAGAGGGTAGGTATGCGTTAGGTACATTTGGATTTCAAGAAAGTTTTATATAGGTTTTAAAAATAAAAGGTTTGTCTTTGTAATTAAGGTAAAATTGAGGAGATGTTAGTGTATTTTACTTTCTATTTTATCATGATGATAGAGCATGTAAATAATAAATTTCTTAAAATCAAACCCTTCATTAAAGTGGTACGTGGTAGAAGTATTACTTCATTAATGAAAATTATGGTCAATTTATATTCAAATAATTCAAAATTAAGATATTTTTAATTTTATATGTAGAGAAATTATATAATTAAATTCAGATTCACTCTTTTATTACATCTTCGTTTCTATTTACACTTAATTATTACATCAAAACACTTAATTGGCTTATTACATGTAAGTATATATATATATATATATATATTTATATATTAAAAATATATAAGACGAAGATGAAGTATGTGTATTTCTGAACAAGCCTTGAGAGGAGAGGAAAAGAATATCCCAATGGATGCAACACACACAGAGAACATGTTTAATTAATCAATTTTTGTGATTGAAATTGCAAACCTTATAAAGCATGCATACACTACAAGAATGTTAAAATTCCTACCAGCAAAAAGTTTGTCAAACCAATTGATAAAGATTTGTAAGTATTTTTATAAGTATTTTTTGAAATTTAAAACATGCTTTAGCCTTAGTGTGAGCTCTCGAACCTTATTACTTTCTTGATTATTTCTCTAGTGGATTACAAGCACTGGCCAGAAACATCAGTTGGACGGGAATTTTTTTTCTTTTTTCTTTTTTTAAAAAAACAGTGTGCGTTGCTGCATAATGTTGACCTTCTTTTCATATTCTTACACATCACTTAGGATCGAGATAGAGATTCTTTTCGAGAACAAATTGCTGCAAAATTAGAATAGAAAAAAATGCCCATAGAATCTTTTTTGCCCCATTTGGAGCTTGAGAATAAACTCACATTTGTAGTATTGCAATATATAGCACCAATGAAAAAAAACTTATATTCATTCAATTGTTTTCTTTTTTCTTTTTGCCCTTTGAGATCTCTCACCCCAATCAGAACCTTTCAGAACTCAAGAAGCCAAAATACAAAATAAATAAGCATCATATTCATTTTCAAGTCAAGTCTTTTCCCTTATGAGATCTTTCATGTTAAGCGCGCGCGCACATATATATATATATATATAACCTAACAACAAAACAAAATCAATTAGATAAAAAAATTTTAGTAACAGATGTGGATTGTGGAGTATAATTTAACTCAATGAACTAATGAATAATTAACCTCTTCTCAAATCTCTGATGGCCAAAATAGAAAGAAGACAAATCTGCACAATCTCAATGTTTCCCATAATTGATTGCTTCAGCAATAATAAAATGATACACTGAAGATAAATAATGTTTCAGGAAGAAAAAAATTGAATCTTTCAAGAGATGAGGTTCTAAATTCAAGAGAATATTCTTGGATTTGGTAAGCGTCTAATTAATTTTGCTCTCAAAGCCTTTTTGTTGTATTCAAATTATATATTTTATGCATGTGAGATCCATCGAGATACAGTGTTCAATTTAATTACGTTACTTGATAATTTGATGAATACTACACTCACACACACACACACACATCAAATATTTTTGCATTATTTATTCTATTTCATATTTCAGGAATCATACTTTTTTTTTTAATAAAACTGATGAAATTGATATCGATATGAACTACTCAAAATTACATTGTTCAGAGAGTCATGAACATTTCTAGTCTCAAGCTACATACAATGTATGGAGCCCTATATCTAGAATTATTTAAAAATGGTGTTAACAACTTTTAAAAATAAAAAAATAGCGAACACCATATATGAAATAAATTGCAGTGTTTGAAGTGTCAAGGATGAGGAGCAACCACCCATAAATGTGGGAGGAAAAATGGGCAAAGAATAATGGAATAGTATTATATCTTAACTCAAAATATCAAGGCTCAAGTTTGAGCCATTCTTCTTTTTTTATATATTAGTTATTAAGTTGGACCAAGGTCAATCCCACTTTGGACTTCAAACGTATGTGCAGTATGAACTTCTAGGTCTTGGATAAAACCTAGCTCTAAACCACTTATTAGGAATGGGAAGCAACTGCCCAAAAATAGGGAGAAAAAACAAATCGATAAGAATAGTGAAAGCACACAACATTTTAATTTAAAACCTCAAAGTTCAACTTTAATTATATGGGTTACATTCTTCTCTTTTATATATGTGTGTGCGTATAAATTAGTTATTAAATCTAAGGAAAATATGAGCTAAGGACCAATGGAGGAGGAAGTTTATATTAGTCAATAAACAATAGATTTTAAAATTTCATTATAGTCCCTTAGTTTTTGACTGATATTTATTTTTTACATGAAATGACCAAATAGCCCCTATAGGTTAAAATAAAAAAGCCACCCCACTGTTATCAGTGCTAGCTGTCAGTGTCCCTACCATCGGTGGAGTCGCCAGTCATCGAAGCTCCAATGCCAACAACACTTTTATTTAAGAATAATTGGTAAAGGTGGTCAAGGGAGGGTTTGATCCCATGACTCCTTAGTCACATAAAAAACTTGATGGCCGCCCTTTAATTATATATGAGAAAAAAATATAAGTAGTAAACTAAGTTTTTAACCACTTTTATGTTATATCATAATGGTGTGTTGTTAATTCCTGAATAGCACTTATTATTTTACTAATTAATATTACTTATTAATCTGACATGAATAATTACAAATTGAGAACTTTAAAACTTTATAGATTTTACTTGTTAAAAGTCTGAATGTATTATTGTTAGTCACGAATGGATTGTTATCAAAATTTAAATAGATACTTATTAATGAAAGACTAACATGTATAATTAAACTCACTCTATCAATTTTTCTAACTTGTTAATTAAAACTCAAATAAATTATTGTTAATTTTAAATGGATACTTGTTAATAAAATTATGTCCATCCTATCTATTTTTATAACTTGTTAAAGCCTGAATGGATTATTGTTAATTTAGAATAAGTTATTGTTAAAATCCATATGGCTTGTTGTTTATACACTTGTTCCATTAGACTTGTAGTTTTAATCATCAATATCAGGTATCCATTTGGATTTTGAGAACAACTCATTCAAAATTAACAACAATTCGTTCAAGCTTTAACAAACTAGAAAAATAGTTAGGATAAGCATAATTGTACATGTTAGTTTTTCATCAATAAGTATCCATTTAGGTTTTAACAATAACTTATTCAAAATTAATAATAGTTCATGTGGGATTTAATAAGCTAGAAAAACAAATAGGATGGACATAATTATTCATGTTAGTTCTTTATCAATAAGTATCCATTCATGTTTTAACAATAAATAATTTAAAATTAATTACAATGATTCATTTGGGCTTTAATAAGTTAGAAAAAGATGGGTTTAATTGTACAAGTGTTAGTTCTTCATTAACAAGTATATATTTAGGTTTTCACAACAATTCATTTTAAATTAACAAAAATATATTCAAATTTTAATAAGTTATAAAAACTAATAAGATGAGTTTAACTGTACATGTTAGTCCTTGACCAATAAGTATATATTTAGGTTTTTATAATAATTTATTTAAAATTAACAATAATCTATTCAGGTTTTAACAAGTTAAAAAATTGATAAGATGGGCTTAATTATACACATGTTAACCTTTCATCAATAAATATCCATTTAAGTTTTGACAAGTCACTTGTGATTAATAACAATACATTCAAACTTTTAACAAGTAAAATGTATGAAGTTTTAAAATTTTCAACTTGTAATTGTCCATGTCATATTAATAAATAACATTTATAAAATAACAAGTATCATTCAGGAATTGACAACACACTGTAACATGAAAGTGGTTAGAAACTTGGCTTACTACTTATATTATTTTCATATATAACTAAAGAGCTTGGTGGTCTAGTAGTCACCAAACTTTTTAAGTAGTCAAGAGGTCATGGGATCAAACTCTCACTTAACTACTTTTAGCAATTATTCTTGAATATAAGTGTCTCTGGTTCTGGAGCTTTGATGACTAGTCTTTGGCGACCCCATCAGTGGAAGAGTTCCAGCAACCTTACCTTTGGTAGGGGTTGCTAGTGCCAGCAATAGTAGGGGTGGCTTTTTTTTTTTAATTCTAAACTTTCAACGCAATTTGGTCATATCATGTGAAAATTAATATCAATCAAGGACTAAGGGACTACAATTTCAAGATCTATTAATTAATTCTTGACTTATATAAATTTTTTCTAGTAGTCCTTGGCTAATATTTTCCCTTAAATCTAGCTTTATTTGATATATGTGAGACTTCCCACCCTAGCTCAAGTGAACTCACACTTGAACAACCTAGTATGAAGTTATTGGAAGACTTAATGAACTTGATTTGATGATTATACTAATCACTAATCACACTTTACTGCCGAAAGATTGGGTAGCTATAGGTTTTATTGAGAAAAATAGTACAAAGAGCCACGTCAACATCGCTGTTAATCCTTTAAATTTATGCATTTAGGTG
The DNA here is from genome assembly GCF_029017545.1 of Prosopis cineraria. Taxonomy (NCBI): domain Eukaryota; kingdom Viridiplantae; phylum Streptophyta; class Magnoliopsida; order Fabales; family Fabaceae; genus Prosopis; species Prosopis cineraria. The sequence continues at coordinate 37,610,666 of NW_026555337.1, read as the reverse complement.
GATAGATATTGCTTGCATGTGTCTGTACCGAAAATTGAATTGTATGTATAAAAAACCCATTCCTTCACATTTATATATTTTTGCAAAAGCAATTGTTTGTTAAAAAATGATTAAACATCAATGGTTTTCTTATATATTGATGATTTTTTAATTTCGATAAACAAATCAATAAATATCCTTTTAGAGCTTAATTTGATAGCCAAAATAGAAGAAAATATAAATCCGTGGGATCTCTGTTGGTCCAATTGCTTCAGTTATAATGTGGCAATGCTGAAGCCGTGAACGTTGTTTTAGAAAGACAAGTTCGAGTCTTTCAGGAGATGAAGATGTAAATCTGACAGAATATTCTAAGATTAATTTGTTCAAATTTCTCTTACTAATCCTTTTTTCTCTCAAAGCCTTTCTATAGGATTATAAATTACCATATTATATGCATGCGGATATATAATATATATATTACACACACAAAATAAGACTTTGAATTAAGTCCACTGTAACAGATTCACCCGCCTTTTCGCCTTCATAGAGGAGAAATTATGTATGTGAAAATATATATATATATATATATGTATATATATATATGTATATAGTGGGAGAAGAATAGTTACTTTCTTTATTAAAAAATGTAAGGCAATTTTTAAGAGCTTGGATGTTAAAATGTAAGGTAATTTTAGCATTTCAAAGTATAACTAATGTTTTTTTCTCAAAAGTGTCCATAATAATAAATCATTATATATTTATTTTAAAGTGAAATACCCTATTAGAGAAAGGTGAATATGAATATATGGTTTTAATTTAAAAAAAATTAACAACTTTATTAAGGGGTAAAAGTCGATTAAAATTATTTTATATTTTTTAACAGGAGGAGTAGGTTCTAAAGCTTTGAATTAATAACACAGGCCATAACAAAACTTTCTAAAAATAAGTTAAAATATCAATTTAGATAATTATAAATTTAAGAATTTCAATTACAACTAAAATATTTAAGTTTCAAATATAATTCTCAAATTGCATATTGTGTTCGTGTGTATAATTGTCTTTACAGAATCGATATTTACAATTTATTTTTTTAAAAAAAAGATGTTGTCGTTGGATCTAATTATCATTAATTAATCAAAGTTTTGGGATTTAATACTGTCATTCTTCTGTCTCTCCTATATATATGTATGTATGTATGTAAAAGTTGGAAGTTCAAAGAAAGAGAAACTTTGAATGTAGTTCGGTGTGTCAGATTCATCTGCTCTTGTTTGCCTATAAAGTGGAGAAATTGGGGAGCTAAAATGTGAAAAGGAATTACGTATTATACATATATAATATGTAATTTCAAAAAATTACAGATTATTGGGGAAGCAACTGCATCAGAAAATTATACTCTCAACTTTGAAATCCATATTAAGAATCTACCCTAATTTATTTATTTAGGGAGAATTAAATTTAAAGACCACTTGAAGAAATTATTTATAGCTAAGGACAAACAATAAGTCTTATTAAAAAAAACAAATCACATTCTTATTTTAACAACAATTCATTTCGTATTGATATTTGTTTGTAAATAATTTTTTTAAGTGGTCCTTAAATGTAATTCTCCCATTTATTTATTGCACAAGAGACTGACCGATCCAGTTTAACGTTCTGTGGTCAAACGTGTGTGTTTGTGTGTGTATAATATAGCATACTGAAATAAAAACAAATTATGGTGAGCTTGCAACTAGGGAAGATTTATGTGCATGGCTCCATATGTGGCTGTTCATCAATTAAACCCTTCTATCCGAATATTAGTGTGCAACTGGGGAAGATTTATTTTTGTGTAGCTAGAGAGAAAAGCACGCATGCATTTAAATATTTTATACATACCTTTTCTTGGTCTCATATATTTCAATAATTTTTCTGATGTTATGAGTTTCCCAATTCCTAGAATTGGGTGATCTGTTCATGGATGTCTCTGTAAATAGTATAAAGTTGCAATAGTTTTTTTTAATCAAAAGTTGCATTTAAATTTTCCTGATATGAGATAGTAAATTAAAGAAACTTATGAAAATTATAAACCCTATATTGATTTAATTCACATTTTCTCATGTTTCTGTACAATACTAAATTAATTAAAGAAACGTTAAGAAAATAATTACCTTTTCATATACTTATAAGATATAATTCTTTTTATTATTACTTGTCTTTGAAAAGACTTGTATACTATTCTACGTTGCCATCAGGGCTTTTCATATCTGAGGAAGGTTTGAACTTGTTGATTAATGAAAGCAGGGCATAGACAATTTTCCTCTCTTCATTGTACTGCCAATCTTTTGTTTCTTTGTCCTCTGTCTCTAGCTAGACAGAATAATCAAGCGGATATTTAGCTCTTCGACCTCTGCAATAACTTTATTATATTATATATGTCATCTGTGCATCCATCTGTCAATATTGTAATTATTTTCTATACTCTGTATGGTGATGCACAAACACACGAAGCTTCATTTTTTTTATCCCTTACAAAAGCTCCAAACTCTCTGCAGGTAGTGTTTATAAAGCTTTGTCTCGTCTCCTTCAACTGATAAGAGATCTGAAACAAGTTTCTACTGGCTTTGGCATTTAGGACTGATTGATTCTGGGAGGCTTTGGCATTTAGCTCTTTTTGATCAATGAGCCTTAACAATATGGCAGACATTAATGGCAGTACTGTGCGTGAACTCGACCATCATAACAAGAACAAATGGAAGATGCCTCTCTTTGTTTTCTTCAACGATGCAAGGTATATACCTAGCTACACCTATATATATATCATCGTCCACCGTTTCAATCTGATGAATCTGTTCTTGTTTGAACACAACCAACTCACATCATCACTGTGTCCACTGTTCACATATATCTGTCAGTGTATAATTTGCTTTTAGTTTATCCATTGATTGATTGAGATTCATCTCTTAATTATGTCACCTACAATATCATTGTGACTGTTTATATATAATGATGATGATGTGGAGTTAATAACAACGGATGGAATGAGGAATGGTTTTGCTGAGTTTGAGGATGCCTGTCCTTGTTTTCTTCAACGACGCAAATTATATGCGCGCGCCCACACACACACACACACACACATATCACAGTCCACTGTTTGAATCTGAAACTGTTCTTGTTTAAACACAACCAAGTCATATATATGACCATGTCTGTCCATATCAGCTGTCTTAATTTGGATTGACTGAGATTCATCTCTTTCTGTCACCTACCTTACATTGTGTCTGTTTATATGTATGTGAAGCTGGTTAATATATAAAGGGGATCTTTGAATTGAGGAGGATGATGATAATGATGTAGTATTAATTAATAATAATTGGGATGGAATGAGGAAGTGTGTGTGTGTGTAATATATATTTTTTTGATGTGTTTGAGGATGAATTTTGCTGTGAATGTAGCAAAGTGTTGACTATGGATGGAATTGGTCGGGAATTGATTGGAATTGCGTTTCCTGCTGCTTTGGCTGTGGCTGCTGATCCTCTTGCTTCTCTCATTGACACTGCTTTCATTGGCCACTTAGGTACGTAATTAAGCTTCCAAATCAAATGCTTTTCAATTTTTGTATGCCCACCCTAGCACTCATCATGATATATATGAGAACTGTACTGAATATTAGAAATGGGAATATGTGCCAACCCGAATCATGTGAGTTAGCTCAAATAGGTTAGGAAGAAAATGAATGAGGTTGAGTTCAAGTTAACTTGACTGTATTTCCAACTTTACTAATAAATATAGCCAACTCCTTATAAGTATAATTTGTGGTTGGGATGCAAATACAATACTACTTTGGCAATTAGGTTTTCATTTACAATTGCAACTTTACAATTTGAGTAAAAATTCTTAATTCATGAATCTAATTTCTTATTCAATTCTTGATATAACATGAAGTATCCATGGAGTTTAATTATACCTACTTAAGACTATAATTACATAGTAAATTTTGAATTTTACATCCCAACCAGTCATTATAACCTTAAGTAGATATATTAATTCTATAAAGACTCCATGTTTATATCAAGTGTTAAACAAAAAATTTGACTTGTGAATTACGAATTTTTACTTGTAACTTTTGAAGTTGCAATTGTAAATGAAAATCAACTTAATTGTGGTAATATTATCTTTGTATTCCAATTATAAATTACACTCAAGTATTAAGAGAGTTGGCTGTAGTTTTTAAATTTCATGAGACTTATTTATGAGACCTATTCATGATTTTTCCATGTTGCTATTATATTTTACAACAGAATTAGCTACTGTCAGCTTTGAATTAATAAATTTATAACATAATTTTAAGTAAATTATTAATTTTCTTAAAACTATGATCTTCAACATAATTTTTTTGAGAAAAAACATAATTTTAGATCTCTACACTTTGTTCAAATTTTGTTATAGGTTCTTGCACTTATTTTTTGACATTCTATGTCCCTAATTTTTTTTTTTTTTTTTTTGCATCTTATAAGGTTCCTCAGTGTTACAGGGACCTAACAAGGTGCCAATGGAGAAAAGTGTAGGGTTCTGGAATATAGAAAAAAATGTAGAGACCTATAGCAAAACTCGAGTAAAGTGTAGGAATCCAAAATTATGTTTTTCCTTTTTTGAGATTCTTTAATCTAAACTTTCTGGAGATCCGGATCCTTAAACAAGCATAATTACGTTTAGGCCTGAAGATAACTTGTTCAATCATATTTCTTGGTGATGAATAAATTTATATATATATATATATATATAGGAGCTGTGGAGCTTGCTGCAGCAGGAGTATCCATAACACTGTTCAACCAAGCTTCAAGAATCACCATTTACCCTCTGGTGAGCATCGCAACTTCATTTGTGGCAGAGGAAGATACAATCAAGAAAATCACAGCAGCTACTAATAAACCACCACAAGCTGATCATGATTATAATAAGAAGCCAACCAAAGAAGGTGTGGTAGATGATGAGGCCAACGTGCTTAATAATATTAATCCCGACATTGAAAAAGGTTGTCCCGGACAGCTAGTGAATCCTAGTTCTGTTGGAAAAAACTCTTCCTCTGCGAATGGTGATTCCTTTACCAAAGCCTCTGATGATGTGTGTCACAATCATAAGAGTAAGAGTAAGAATCAGAGCAATAAGAAGAAGAGGAAACAAATTGCTTCAGCATCAACAGCTTTAATATTTGGGACAATTCTTGGCCTCATCCAAGCATCACTCCTCATTTTTGCTGCCAAACCTCTTTTACTTCTCATGGGTGCCGAACCAGTAAGTCTACTGTTTTCCTCATTAACTTAGGGAGAATTACATACAGAACCAAAAAGTTAAGAATAAGTGGTTCAAAATTTGAAGGGCATGAATGCAAATTATTAAAATCTGTGTACTAAATTTTTAATATTCCACAAAGGGAAGGGGTGCATTTGCCCCTCAACTTAATGTGGCTTCACCAATGTGTGGGCATCTTGGCTCCGCCACTAGCTATACATGTGGATATGAGTATTGGGCAAAGAAGAATAATGATTTTTTTTTTCTTTTTTTTTGTTAACTACAGGATTCTGCTATGCTGATTCTTGCGCAGAAGTACTTGAAACTGAGAGCACTGGGTTCTCCTGCTGTTCTTCTAGCTTTGTCTATGCAAGGAATCTTCCGAGGCTTCAAGGACACTACAACCCCCTTATATGTTATTGGTAGGAATACACTTGTTTTAATTAATTAATTATCTTATCATACTTTATATTAACAATATGTTAGTCCAGCCAAGCTTAAACCCATCGAGATCATAATTGTAATGGGGTAGATTTCTTGTACTTCTTTAAAGATGTGCGTGCATGCATATTTCTTTAAATTAGCTTGTAATTTATATATGACTTAGATGATTTATTTTCTAATAATTTATTTTATTTCAAATCAAGTGTAATGCTGAGTAAAATTAGTAAATGGCTAATATTTTTAAAATATTAATAAAGAATTTGAATCATGTGAATTAATTCTGAACAAATATTGGAAAACAAAGTGCACACAATAATATACAATTCCCCCAAAAACTATACCAAATATGTATGCTAATTAATTTTAAGCTTAAATATGAAAAAAAGGGTTCGCTAATGTTTCCTTTAAGTAATTTCTTTCATTTGTTGATTTGATTTTTATTTAGTTATCGGGTATGCCATAAATGTGGCATTGGATCCATTACTTATATTTCACTTCAAGTTAGGCCTCAAAGGTGCAGCCATGGCCCATGTCATCTCACAGTAAGTCTCTCTCTCTCTCTCTCTCTCTCTCTCTCTCTCTCTATATATATATATATATATATCATAATAAAATATACTTTATTATTATTGTTATTATTTTCATTAACCAAGAAAATTGATCTGAGATTGGTTCAGGTACTTGATGGCACTTGCTCTGTTGTTAATATTATTGAGAAGAGTTGATCTCTTACCTCCAAGTATTAAGGATTTGCAGATTTTCCGCTTCCTTAAAAACGGTGAGAATCTTACATTAATTAATTGTTAATTAAGTTATGAAGAAACCTATGACAAATTATTAATCTTATTTTTTGCAATGTAATAAATACTATTTGACACTTAAAAATTGAATTGAATTATGAATACTACTGCAGGAGGGTTGTTGATGTTAAAAGTAATAGCAGTAACATTTTGTGTGACATTTGCTGCATCATTAGCAACAAGGTTAGGTCCAATTTCCATGGCTGCTTTCCAAACATGTCTACAAGTTTGGATCACTACTTCCCTTCTTGCTGACGGTTTAGCCGTCGCTATTCAGGTAACTAACTACGCTTCGTGTATTGCAGAGTTTGAAAAATGAGTTTTAATGTTCATGACTTATAAATAATTTTTCTAAAAAAAGGGAAAATAAAAAATAAGTGATAACCATTGAGGACAATGAAGTCTTGAAATTGAGGATCCTTTTCTGTAGTAATAAAATCAGTACCCCTAAAATTATGAGCAAATGTACATTTCGGACAGGGATGTTTTAGTCGAAACATTATTTTTTAAAACTATAGAAAGAGAGCATGGTCCTGAATTTCAATTTCAACATTTTGTGATCTTGAATGATTATTACTAATTTTCACATGTCTTTAATATAGAATTTCCCTTTTAAAAAATTTCAAAGAAAAAATTCAGAGTGATCACTTTTTTAAATTGTTTGTTTTGTGTGTGTGTGTGTGTTGTGTGTGTGTGTGTGTGTGTGTTTTTTTTTTTTTTTTTTTGGGTGAGTGACAGGCAGTTCTAGCATGCTCGTTTGCTGAGAAAGACTATGTCAAGATCAAAGCAGCAGCCGCAAGAGTACTTCAAGTAATTAATAATAATATTTGCTGCATATATATAAAAATCAAAACTGAATTATTATTTAATTAGTGATGAGTTAATTAATGAATTAATATATTGATGCAGATGACTTTTGTAATGGGAGTAGGGCTGTCTCTTGTAGTTGGCATTGGTTTGTACTTCGGTGCTGGTGCCTTCTCCACATCCTCTGGTGTTCTCCAACTCGTCAGAATAGGCCTCCCTGTATGTTTAATTTCTTTACATTTTCACTCATAAATATAAGTCATCATGAATTATTAGTTATGAGAAAAACTTATAGACTTATTGTTTCCAATTAAATTAAAATATGTGGATCTTGTGTAGATTATTTATTGTATAATAAATTCTTGTTATTAATTTTATTAACATATTAGGAAACATTTGTCATGATTTGATTGAATATAAGTATATTAAGTATATAAGGCTAAGTATATAAGTCTTACCCATTAGTTATTACCCTATATATTGGTTAAAAAAAAGAGAGAATCTCAGTAAAGGACCCTAGAAGTAATTTAATTTCATAAAAGGACCGCTAATAAGTAAATATTAATAATTATGAAGTTCTTGTTTTAAGTATATGATTTGTTTGGGTCCTTATCAGTATTAAATTCTTCCAGGATTCTTTCATTTATATTCTCCAAACAAAAAAATTTAAGTGAGTTGAGTTTTAAGAGCTCATTAAAATTATAGTATGCCTCAGGGCTGACAGAGCACTTACAAAGATATTTATAGATTGTCCATCAAGAGAACGTCACATTATTAAAAGTCAAATCCATTCTCTATAAATATAATCTCAACTTTGTTTGACGTACTTGAAACTTTTTTTATGAACAGGGAGAATAATGTTTAGGCATCCCAACACAATTAAATCTCACAAAACCATTGCGACAAATGTGTTATTTTGCTCTATTCAGTTGTCACTAATGAAGCTTATGTAATATTTAATTGTGTTTTTTTGAGAGCTTGTTTGTAATTCTCCCTATTCTAACAATGCAGACATGCATGTGAACGTTAAAAAGCTTTAGATTTTGTGTGCAACTAAATTAATGTTGTACTGTGTTGGATTGAGAATGGATGACAGTTTGTAGCAGCAACACAACCAATCAATGCATTAGCGTTTGTGTTCGACGGTGTCAACTATGGAGCTTCTGATTTTACTTATGCCGCAACTTCTTTGGCAAGTTTTTTTCCCATAATACCCTTAATCCCATTTGGAATTATAGCATATTAATTATGAGCAATATATTAAGATTAATTACCGTTCATATCATCAGGTGTTGGTTTCAATTGTGAGCGTTGGAATAGAATATGCCATGTATAAAATGAAAGGCTTCGTTGGGATCTGGATTGGTTTGAGCATATATATGGCTCTTCGCATGCTCGCTGGTGTTTGGAGGTGTGTGTATATGCATAAATAAATATATATATATATATATATATTATTTCGTTGTTATATTGTCTCTTATACTTAAAACCTGAATTAAAGTACATGCTTGTTTGGCGTTTGTTAATTAAAGTGCTTTTAAATCGACATTGCAGGATGGGAACAGGAACAGGACCTTGGCGATTCCTCAGACGATGAAACGGTGTCGTTGAATCTCTCCACCATGCGTGGTCAATTTTTTCCCTTTCATTTTAGGCAAGATTACACTCCGACTTTTCACGTCGGATCGATCTTTGAGATTCTGGAATATTGCACCGTTTACATGTACCTATAATACGTATGAAATAATATAACACTATTTGTTATCTTTATCGTTTGTGGTGATTCAATTGTTTTCAGAGGAGTTTTGTTCTCCACGCTTATATATACTAATATAATATAGTGTGTGTGCACTGATGTCTTTTTATTTGATTCAATCTTATCTAAGACACGGTTGAAAAATAAATATGAGCACATTTTCCTATAAAAATTCAAATATTAATGATTTGTCATATTATGAATAGCTAACTCTTTCTATTAGATCCAACTCCTATAATATGTGTGTGTATTATATGGATGCTATTTGTCCTTTGTATGTATTATTTGGTTTTTCATCATGACCAAGGAAATCATTAAAATTATATGTACGAGATAATTGCCTTAGCCATGCATGCTTGCACTCATACTTTCTGGATCAAATTTTTGGGCAGTTGAATTCCACATTTTTCATATAATTTGCATCATCCAAATTGATAATAACCATGCATGTCTGCAAGTCTAAAATACTTCTTGAAATGTGCTCGAAAGATTCAAGGGACAATACAATTAGTTGTCAATGCAGTTTAATTCAGTTGTTAATGAATTTTGCAGTAATTAATTTTCTTGTGTAGGACTTAACTGTAATTCTTTCAAGATTCAAAGCTACCAAAAGACTTCTAACTCAACACTACTATAGAATATATCTTTAGGAGCGGGTATTTAGGAGCACTTCTTTAAAAAGCGCTCTAAAATATGAATGTGGAATTTACCGGAGCGCTTTTCTAAAGAAGCGCTCCTGTATGTCAGTGCTTTTCAATAAGATAACACTCCTAATTAATATAAATAAAATATTGTAAAAAATTTAAAAAGACCTTCGGGAGTGCTCATAGTTAAGTGCTTTGAAAAACTATCTTCTGGAGCGCTCGTCAAAGAGTGCTCCGAAAGAGAGATCTTCCGGAGCGCTCTTTGATTAACTTGACTCAATGGTACCAGATTCAGCCTCAACTTTGCTATGTAGGAGAGGTTGGAGGATCAAACTTGGGAAGGCTCCCTTAGCGCAGTGGGTACGGGGAATAACTCCTGAACCACCATTGAGTCAACTTGGGAGAGAGAATCTGATTTTTTTCAGTCATTCCTTCTTTTTCCCTCTACCCTTTTCCCTTCCCTTACGTTTTCAATCATCGTCGGCGATCGTGGGCTCCTCATTATTTTGCAGAAAGTATCCGGATCTGCTGCCATTCATCATTTCTGTTCTGTTTCTTTTTTATTGGTATTGCTGTCAATCATTGCCGTGGGTAGGTACCGAAGCTTCGTCTGTTACTTGAGCGTGAGCTTTTCTTCTCCTTTTTGCTTTCAATATCCCTCATCTCCTTCTCTTTTGCTCTTCCAAGCTAGACATTCAGAGCTCCCCTGTTGGTGCTGTAGATTTTCTTTTCCTTTCCTCCTCTCAGTTCAGCTACGCAGTGGCTCTCATCGTGCTCCTCTTTTGTTCTGTTTTACTGGGTTGAGGTGAGGAAATTCAAACCTTTTCATTGTTGGTTCTACAATGGGTGTGAGTGTGTTATGTTGTTGTTGTGTGTGAAGTTACAAATTTTTGTGTGCGCCCTGCTGCTGTTATGCTGTTGTAAGGAGGAGGAGGAAATTCAAATTTGTGCTGGAAATTATCTTAAAGGTTGATAATGATATACCTAAAGTCAACTTTGAAGTTAAATTCATTTTGTTTAAATTGATTCATAGTGAAGATTTGGTTAGGATAAAATTAGAAAAGATGAGATACAAAACTTGAGGATAGATGACAATAAGGTGGTTGTTGAAATACTTGTTAGAAGAAAATGAACTTAATTTTTAAATATTTATAGAGTTTCATTAATTTTTGTGTAAAATATGAATTTTAATTCAATGTTGTAAAGAACATTTGCCTATAAAATTAATAATGTGATTTTTGAATTCTTGAAAATGGATAGTTGTTGATGAATTATTGAATGCTAGCATTTTTATGAGAAGATTGAAAGTGATTTATGGTGGGGTGCCTTGACCAAACACTGGTGAGGATTTTTTTTAAAAGTCCCAAATGCATTATATTTGAATATTGCTGGTGAATGAGGTTGAAAAGGAATTACTATATTGGTTGTATATTTAATAAAATAAAGTCTTAATTCAATTTATAAGGTGTTTGAAGGAAAAGAAATTTAATTGATGTTGAAAGATGAATTATTAAATTATGGGGGTATTTCAGGTAAGTGAATAGTGTCCTAACTGATATTTCAATAACATTTTCTTTATTCAAATATTACATTTTTATGCAAGTTTTTTGTACTACAACAATGTGATTATTAGATATTTTGTTGATTGAATTACTTTATTTTGTGAAATTATTTTACCAGATTTGATAATTTTAATTAATTAGTAAAAACAAGTTTGAATTCTAATTATGAGATTTCATTCTGAAAATTATTGAATTGCTGTGGAAAATGATTCATGCGAGTTTGACATTGAAAATAAAAAATCTTATTCTAATAGTAAATATTTTCTCACATGTTTAAATTGGGTTTGAAAGGAACTTTATACAGAACACTGGTTGCTAACGGCAATTTCGTTAACCCTTGGCGCGCCATGGTTAAGTATTATCTAATTCAATTTTCATGACATTTGTTCTCATGTTTGTTATCCATAGGTCTCATACCTGTGTTTGTTTCCATGGCTTTGAGCAGCGTTTGATTAGCATTATCCTCGTGGACTATGTATCCACGTTTGTTCTATGGCTTCGGTTGTGTTTAGTTATTTATCCTCGTAGACTGTGTGTCTATGTTTGTCTTCATGCCATAAGTTGCGTTTGGTTATTTAACCACATAGACTGTGTGTCCACATTTGTTACTTATTCTGATAAGTCCTTAAAATTATGATTTTTTAATTATTTGATAGATCTATTTTTCATTGGTTTTAATTAGTAACATATTTATAATTATTTAAAGTAATTATTTGCTTTATTGAAATTACATGATAATGACGTTTGAAATGATGCTTTAATGAATCAAGAATTTATTTAAAGTTATATATAGTCCTTTTATGCCAAAATTTATTAAATAATTGTTTGCAAAAATTGTTATCTCTAGCACATATAATTATGTTAAACCTTCTTTTTACACATATTTAATTATTTATTATTTGCATGCTATTCACTAGAAATTTATCTTAGTCTCAGATTTATTAGTTGATGTTGATTCAATTGCTGACCTTTGAAGGGTATACATTTGTTCTAGGTGAAATTTTACCTAGCGTTATCTTCTTTTGATGTCCACGTTTGAATTCATATATTTTATTATGAAAGGAAGGTTAGATGTTTCACATAGCCTATAGCTAGGTTTCTATTTTGATATATGTTGTCTGTTGGCTGAAAAGAGCTAAGCTCCTGATTAATATTATATGTTGTGTAAAATATTGTGTTGTAGAATTTTCAGGAGATCCTATTTATAGGAAAAGTTCTATCAAAATTTCTACAAAAATATTGAAACTTTCATTATAATGATTTCTATTAAGTATGTTATCATTTTTAGTACAAATTCAACTACGTTTTAAAATGAAAAGATTTCTAAATTTTAGGCTTAAGGGATGTGTGATATGGTTCACATCCCCTGTCGGTCACTTTCTATTTTTGGGGTTTGACAATTAACATATTTCACAATAGGAAGTATAGAACCAATTCTATTGACACATGTAGCTAAATCCTCATGAACATTGGCACTCTTATCAAGACCATAGTTGGCTATATGGTGAGTTAACCACTATCAAGGTACCAAGTAGGGTGACAGACAATTTTTGGACTAATAAAATATGCTTTAGGGTTTGATGATTTTCCTCCTTGACCACTGCTAACAAAATTCTTATCATATTTGTGATAGCAATCTTTCACTTTATGTTCAAACTTATGACAAAGTTGGCATTCAACCTTGTCTGTCTTACCACCTTTGCCATTGATACGGCCTCAACCTCTTCCTCCACGATGACTACCATGTTGAGCAAAGGAGTTACCTCCTTTCCACAGGGTCTTAGAATTAAAGCTAAAAGAACTATCAATCTTAAAAGCAAGATTAGCAAATACATTACCTAAGTCAACAGCAAGATTATAATGAACTGAGTCCAAAAAGTTCTCATAAGTGAGGAGTTTAGCTTGTAACTCACTCCAAGTGAGATATTCTTTCTCATTGAGTTGAACCATTATTAAGGTATATTCTAAGTCAAGTCTTACAAGAGTTACAGGATGAGATCTTCTTCAGACTTAGAACTTCTTGCAAGTACAAGCTAGTCAAAGAGAGTCCTTATCTTATTGATGCACTCCTCCATCTTCAAGGATTCTTTTCATGCTCACTATAGATTTCCCTTGAGTTGAATGATCTTTAACTTAAACTGTGTGCCAGCTTGCTCTTGAGCACACTTCCAAATCTGTGCAGCAGTCCAACGATGCAACATTTGAAGTTGCATATCAGGGGACATAGCACTAGTATAGATTTGGTTTTTTATAAGGGACTTTTTATATTGGTTGGTAGAAAAATGATGTAGAAAATCAAGGCAATGACAATTTTGTAATTATCAATTTGACTATTGGACTTTCTACATTAGTTTATTAAGGAACCAATGTAAAAAAGACATCTTACATCAGTTGCTTAGTTAACCGATGTAAAAAGTGATTAAAATTTTTAAAATTAAAAGAATTAATAGGCAACCAATGTAGAAAGTAAGTAAAATTTTAAAAAATTTAAAAAATTAATTACTTTCTACATCGGTTTTAGTTATATTGGTTCCTTAAGGAACTCATATACTTTTTACATTAGTTTTAGTTATAATTGATGTAGAAAGTACATTAGTTCCTCAGGGAACCAATATAAAAAGTCTTTTAATTTTTTACATCATCTTCCTCCTCTGACACAGATATCATTTTTCATTATTTCTGACTCAAAAATGCAATTTTCTCCTCAAGTTTCACCATTTTCCTTGCCTAAAATTACAAATCTTCAATGGTATTGATCCTTTCTACCTATTCTCATCCTCTTCTCAAAACCCTATCTTCCATTTCTCTAAAAATCTCCCTCCCCTTTCTTTGTCTTCTTCATTTTCAAGTGTGCTCATGTTGGTTTTCTTCAATTAGTTGCTTGTGGGTTTGGTGGAAATAATTATTTCAATTACTTTTTAAGGCTCAAATCTATAAGTTAAGTTTGTTTGATTTTATTTCTACCCTTTTTTAAGTTAGTTTTTGTAGTTTATAGTTAGGATTTTCACTTATGGGGATATCTAACTATTGGATCTGAATGTTATCATGATTTTGAGGTTAAATAGGTGTTATTTAGGTTGTTTTTATGGTAATTATGATAATGAGGAGCTTAAATCTAAAACCTTATACTAAGTGGATGAATTGTTATGATGATTTGAGGTTGTAAAGGCTAAATAACTTATATATAAGTGTAATAATAATTATAATGATTAAATTTAAGGGTCTAGATGGATTTAATGGCGTTGGCTAAATAATAGCATGGAAATATTATTGACTTAATAACATGAAAAATCATGCTTGAACTTGGATTTAAAAGTGTTGGCTAAAGAAAAATCATGATTATGATTTCCATAGATATCACTTTCAAATATTCATATGGATTTAACAATATATATTTGATATGTGCTCTTTGGAATCATTTTTTTTTATTTTATTTTCAAGACTTGAAAAATTCATCATCTTCAAATCAATTACATGTATGTTGTGGTAGTGATGAATATATACAGTGGCAAACATGTTACTCTTGAAATCACCAACTAGGGTGGAGTTTTCTTGAAATCCACTATATTATACTAGTTCAAAACTATTAAATTTATTTTTTTTACAAATATATTAGTCACTAACTTCATAATCTTACTTATATATAGGGTAATGAAAACATATCAAAACATCATCCTTAAAAAACATGCATATGAGTTCAAAGATCCTACTGGATGGGGCCAAAGGTAAGTAAGTCTAACACTTTTGAACTTGTTCAATTATTTTTTATCAATTAGTTATGATATGTTATTATACAAAGCCATAGACAAACAAAAAAAAGGCTAAATTATGTAGCCTTTTATGAAGACTTTGTAAGTTTTAATAGTTTTAGACAATTTCAATAAGTATGTTGGTTTAAAACAAGTTTTGAATACCTTGTGGATAGCTGATTGTGACAATTTTTGTTGTTGCAAATTGTAAATGAATTATGTTTGATAGATGATAGTTTTAGATAATTAAAATGGATTGTATTGTCTAAATAAAAAATTTATATGAATTGTACTGTATGGTTGGTTATTTTTGTGTACAAAGATGGGGTAGTGTATAGAAATATATATTATATACATATAAAAAAATCATATTTTTTACATCAATTGTAACAATCAAGGTAAAAAAACCCACTTTTAACATTGGTTATGGTTATAGCTGATATAGAAAATCAATTTTCTAGATCAGTTGTGATTATAACTAATGTAGGGAATGAGGTATTAATTTATTTTTTGAAAAATTTAAATGACTTTCTACATCAGTTTTAGATCTAATGTAGAAAATACTTTTCTACATCAATTGTAAAACCAATGTAAAAAGTCACCCTTTAAAATAACATCCCTATGTGAACTGATGTAAAAAGTATTTCTTTGCCACTGTAAAAGTTTTTTTTATTATAGTATAGTGCTTAGAATCTAGTCATAAAGTAACTAATTTGTAGTCAGCCAATCCTCATAGTCAGGATTCACAATCAAATTTTCACCCTCAAACACGTATTCTTAGGGACATAGCTTAGTACCAGGATAAAACCCTTAAGATAATGGCACGAAAGATTGAAAATCCCAGAGAGTGCTACAAGATGAAATCAATTTGATTGAGGTTGTTAAGCAGGGGAACTGACTTATGGGTAGTAGCTGGAATAACGAGCATTATGCGAAGTATGGATCATGATTATGGAGTTTCAACCACCAATATAAGAAGAAAAGGGTTTAGAATGAAGCATGAGTTGGTTCGAATAAAGGAAGGGATAAAGCTAGTGGAGATAGGTGTGGAAATGAAAGATGATGACAATGAAATGGAAGGAATAGTGATGGTGGCAAATGAGGTTAGAGCAGCTCTTGTGTAGGACTCTATTGTTGACTCTAATACCAAGTTTGGATTCTTAGGAAAATCAATTGTATTACTTGATTAGGGTTTTTCCCAATACAGAAATATGCAATATAAGGAAGTTGGTGAGTGGCTAATAGGAAAAGGCCAACGCATAGAGTAAGCAAAACATTCTAGTATGTAAAGAATAAAAGAATGAATATTATTAACCCTAATCAGTAAAGCATTATTCCCTTATGGACTTGCCCTTGATCTTAGGCCTCATAACCTTAGGCTTCTTGGTAGACTGCTTATCTACTTCAATTAATTATGCATCATTCTTATTGATTAACATACATGTATCTGCATGCACGGAAATAACCTTATTTATTAGTGTTAGCTCTAACTTAATTCTATTATCATAATTGTAATTAGTTGTATATTACCTGAATTAGTTATGTATCATTATTTATTCTCATGTACATATGTATATTGTTCACTGTACATATATTTATAAGCAACGATATTCATTTTCTTAGTTTTAATATTTCACTTCCAATAACATGGTATCACAAGCCCACTAATTTTCTTTCTTACTTTTTGTAATTCATCTTCTCTTACGTGATTTTTCAAATTTACCTACTCAATTTCTCTTTCTTCCTTTCCTCTTTCATCTTCTCTGATCTTGTCAAACTCTATGTCCAACCTCAACTTTTTTTCAATAACCTAAGGCTAAAATCTCTCCACAGCAACTTACTCCTTCTTCTGATCAGACCAATCCTTATTACATTCACCCTAATGAGAACCCAACCCTTATCCTGGTGTCTCCTCCATTAGATAGTTTAAATTATAATTGTTGGGCTCGCGCTATGCGCATGGCCTTACTTTCAAAGAATAAGCTCAAGTTTATCGATGGATCTATTTCTCCACTGGTTTCTACTAATCCTCTTTTTCCTATTTGGGAACATTGTAACAATCTCGTTCAAGGTTGGCTCACCAAAAGTCTCTCATCAATGATCGCTAAGAGTATCATATGGCTCAACAATGCTCATGATATTTGGATCGATCTTCAATCGTGTTTCTCTCAGTCTGATATTTGTTAAACTGTTAATCTTTAGGAAGAGATTTTCTCTATGAAGTAAGGTGACCTAAGTATTAGTGAATATTTTACTCGATTGAAGATTTCCTGGGATGAATTATTTACAGCCCATCAAGAGTTGTACCTGTGGTTCTGTTAATAGTGCTCGCACTTATAAGGATGAAGATTATGTTCTTCATTTTCTCAAGGGACTTAATGATCAGTTTACTTTAATCAAATCTCAAATTATGCTTCTTGATCCCCTACCTTTTATTAATTGAGTTTTTTTCTCTTGTTCTTCAACAAGAACAGGAACTCTCTCTTGCTTCAAATTCTAAGATTTTACTAGCAAAAGGACTTCTTTGTTCTGGTTTCAAGCCTTCAAGAACTTCTACTCAATAAAAAGTGTGTACCTAGTGTGGCAAACCTTGTTACATTGAGGAAAATTATTATAGAAAACATGGTTTTCCTCTTGGCTTCAGATTCTGTAACTCCTCTACCACAGTGAACAATTTGACTACTCAAGATTCTGTTTTGCTCAAGAAACTTCTACTATACCATTGACTTCATCTCCCTCCACAGTTACTATTCTTCCTTAACTTTTCGCTGATTAATATCAATTCCTTCATGCTTTACTCCAACCAGATTCCTAGTCTTCTTCCTCTATTAATTAGTTGGCTACTTCTCAACCTCCTATAGGTAATCTTCGATTTCTAAACACTACTTGGATTATTTATTCGGGTGCAACTGACTATGTTTGTAGTTCTTTAGCTTGGTTTACCTCTTATCATTTTATTTCCCACATAAAGGTTAGTTTACCTACTAGATCTCATGTTATTGTTACTATTTCTAGCACTATCAAAATCTCTTCCACTATCACTCTTATGATGTCCTTTATCTTCTTGATTTTTCTTTAAATATTATTTTTTTTCTTGAATGACCATTTTACTTCACTGTTGTCTCACTTTTTCTCTTAATCTTGTCAGACTCTCTTACTTTATCCTTTGCTAATGATTGGTACATTTAAGCTTTTTAAAGGGCTTTACATTTTAACTACAAATAAGCCACAATTCAACTTTCAACTTCCATCAACTACTTTGATTTTTGTTGTTGCTTCTTCTTTAACTTCAGATCATACTCTTTGGCATTTATGTTTAGGTCATCTTTATCATTCTTCTCTTACTATTTTGCATAAGTAAATACCATCAGTTTCTTGTACTTCCCACGCATTACTTTATGATACTTGTAATATTACTAGGAAAAAATGCCTTTCTTTTCCTATTAGCACAAGTTCAAGTAATAAAATTTTTAATCTCATTCATGTTGATATTTGGGGTCCCTTTTTTGTTCCTTCTATTCAAGGTTATCATTATTTTTGACCATAGTTGATGATTTTTCATGATTCACATAGGTTTTTCTTATGCATTCTAAAGCAAACACTCGCCAACTTTTAAAAATTTTGTTAACATGATTGAAACACAATTTTCTTGCTCTGTTAAAGTCATTAGAACTGATAATGGCTTAGAATTCTCTTTTTCTCAATTTTATGATTCCAAATGAATAATTCATCAAACTTCTTGTTTGAAACTCCTCAACAAAATGGCTTAGTTGAAAGAAGACACCAACATATTTTGAATATTTTTAGAGCCTTGATGTTCCAATCTAATAATCATGTTGTTTACTAGTCATTTGCTATTATGCATGCCACTTATCTTATAAACCTTTTTCCCTGTCCTATTCTTAATAATTCTACTCCTTTTAACAAACTCTATCAAAAACCATCTTCTTATTCTCATCTTAAGGTCTTTGGTTCTCTTTATTTTGCCATTACTATTGCTACTCATCATTCTAAATTTTCTCCCTGTGCCCATATATGTGTTTTCCTAGGGCATCCTTCTTGTTCTAAAGCTTTTATTTTACTTGATTTACATACTCTCCATATCTTTCTTCCCTGTGATGTTCAATTTCACAAACTTGTATTTCCTTTTTAAACTTCCTTTATTTCTTCTCCTTTATCTCCTTCTCCTCCTAATATTCCTAACATACAATCTGTTCCTCCTTTATCTCTTAATGATGATCCATCCCCTCCTCTTTCTCCTTTGCCTCTTCCTCCTCCTCCTATTACTTTGGCTCCACCCTCTTCTTTAGTTGCTCTTTCTTTGCACCGCTCCACTAAACCTTATACCCATCCTTCTTATCTGCATGATTACCATTGTGCCCTATTATCATCCTCTGACCAATCATCCAACAAAGGTACTCCTCATTATCCTTTATCCTCTGTTTTTCTTACTCTCATCTTTCCTCTTCTTACAAACATTTTATTCTCTCCCTCTCTACTGTTACTGATCCTAAAACCTACCAACAAGCCGTTAAAACACTCCATTTAGAGGGATGCCATGGCTACAAAAATTTCTGCACTTGAAAAAAAACCATACTTGGGTCCTTACTTTGCCACCGAATAAGAAACCTATTAGATGCAAATAGGTCTTTAAGACTAAATTTTTAGCCGATGGTACTATTGACAAGCATAAAGCCTGCCTAATAGGCAAAGAATACACTCAAATTGAGGGAGTTGATTTTTTTTAACACTTTTTCCCTTGTGGCTAAGATGACTACACTGCACTTGCTTCTCTCTCTTATTGCTATTGAAAATTGGTTTCTTTAATAATTAGATGTTAATAATGCATTTCTTCATGGTGATCTTCATAAAGAGGTGTACATGATTCCCCCACTTGGATTTTCTACTCCTCAACCAAATATGGTGTGAAAGCTTGAAAAATCACTTTATGGCCTTAAGCAGGCTAGTAGATAATAGTACTTCAAGCTTTCTGTTGCCTTGTTTTCTTATGGGTATAGTCAGTCTCCTTATTACCATTTATTCACCAAATCCACTGATTCTTCTTTCACTACTATACTTGTTTATATGGATGATATAGTACTTGCTGGAAATGACATGGCAAAAATTAATCTCATCAAGACACATTTGGATGAAGCTTTTACTATTAAAGATCGTAGAGAGCTTAAATATTTTCTTGGGTTGGAATTAGCTTGCTCAAAGGAAGGTATCTCTCTTTCTCAATGCAAGTTTGCTCTTGAATTACTTGAAGACACTAGTTATCTTGCTTACAAACTTGCTAGTACACCAATGGATCCTTATCTCAAGTTGTTAAAGACATGGGTACTCCTTTGTCCAATCCCTTGTCTTATAGAAGATTAATTAGGTGATTTCAGTATCTTACCACCACCAGACCCGATGTTAGCTTTACAACTCACCATTTAAGTCAATTCTTGTCTAATCCTTGAGATATACATATGCAAGCTAGCTATCGGGTCCTTCGATACATCAAGTCTTGTCCTAGTGTTGGTTTATTTTTCCTACCAAATTGATCTTAAGTTAAAAGCTTTAGCGATTCTAATTGGGCAAGCTATGTGGACACTAGGCATTCAGTTATTTGTTTTTGTGTTTTTTGGGTCCCTGTGTAATTTCTTGAAAATCTAAGAAACAACCCATAATGTCTCGTTCTTCTAGTGAAGCCGAGTATCGTGCCCTTACAACTACAACCTATGAGCTTCAATGGTTATTATATCTTCTCCATGATCTTGAACACACACATTATGATCCTGCTTACCTTTACTGTGATAGCTAATGAACTCTTCAAATTGCTACCAATCCTACTTTCCATGAACTTACTAAACATATTGATTTTGATTGCCACTTAGTTCATGAGAAGCTTAAAGAAAAGATCATCTATCTTTTTCCCGTGTGTTCTTTAGATCAACTTGTAGATGTTTATACTAAGACTCTTCATCTTAAGCCCTTTTTTGAGCTCATTTCCAAGCTGGGCATGACTAACATACATGCTCCAACTTGCGAGGCGTGTCAACTCCAACTTAATTCTATTATCATAATTGTAATTAGTTGTATATTACCTGAATTAGTTATGTATCATTAGTTATTCTCATGTACATGTATATATATTACTCGATGTACAGATATTTTATAATCAATGATATTCATTTTCTCAATTTCAATATTTCACTTCCAATAATAGTTAGCTAGCTTATGGTTTTTTTTAATAATAATTGTTGCCTTCCGAAGCTTTCTTCAATAATTTAATTATTGAAGTTTCTGAATGATTAAAATTAAAGTCACTATGCTTGCATGCATGATAATGACCCTAAGCTAGTCTCGCACTTATAACTTGAGATGTTTGGATTAGTACTAAACTATAGGATAAAGTTTTATAATTCTATTTAGTCCTTGATATATGCAAAGATGTAGTAGTGGTAGTTTTTTTTTTCTTCCAATATTGCCTTCCTTATATATAATTGCATCAAATTGTTGGCAAATCTTTAATTCCTAAACATATTTTGTTGAGGTCATTAATTTAGTAAAGGGTAAATTAGAGAGTCAAATATTTTTTACAGGTTTAAGGATATTAATTATCATTTCTTAAAAACTGTGAAGTTAGTTAACTCTGTCATATAAATAAGATCAATTAAGTATATTATTTTCTCCTTTTCTTCAATTTTAATAGAAAATTACTAGCCAAATTGTTCACCACCTATATATGTGCTTTCTTGTGTGAAATTGACCTTAAGCTCGTCCCTTTTTGATTGATGATGACTTAAAGAGAGGAAGTTTATAAATTGTTTCCTCCTTCTTCTAAAGTATAATATTTTAAGTTGCTAGTTAACCGAATTGATTAGCATGCTTAAGTGCATGGAAATGACCTTAACTGAGCGAGTTCCATATTGATTTGATGGTTATATTTAATTCAAATTTATTGCCGCTAGAGTCATTCTACATGTTGATCATTTGATGTAAAAGATTAAAAAAATAATTAAGAAATTCAACAATTGATTTGATGTAGATGTACGGTATCTCGGACCCGCTAGCTTAGGAATCAAGACAAAAACTACGTACGACATGGACCCCATCCTCTCAATGGTCAATGCCGCTAAGGCATAATTAATCAAATTTGATTTTTCTTAACGTGTTTCACCTTGTTTGATTTGCGAAATATTTTAAATGGTACAGAAACGGAAATGAGATGCATCAAAATTCAAATATTTTTTTATTACTAATATTTACTAATTTTTTACTTTTTCATATACCTTCCTTGACAAAAAAATTTCTTCCCATCAAAAGCAACAATTCTATGATTTTAAATTTTCAAGTGAATGAGTTTGAAGAGGCAAAGATAAAGAAGTGGAGAAAGCAAAGGCAGATCTAAAGGGCAAGCACCATATTTTTTAACTTTCTTTATATTTAGTTTAATTTTTAAGAAAATGGTAAAATTGATTCTTGCCCCTTATATTTTATATGATTTGAAATTTTGCATTATGTGACTTTGGATCCATTCCTTTTGTTTTTATTTTTTTAAAAAAAGGGTAGGGTTTATTAGCAAATATGATTTTGAACTCTTGCTTGAAAATTACCTTGAATCCTGAACTCTTAAAATATGCAAAACAAATTTTAAATTTTTAAATTCATAGCAAAACAAATCCTAACAGTTAACTTTTTAACATCGTTACTGTCCACGCAGGTAATGTTCAAAATTTATTTTTTTATGAATTTAATCCTGACTATTACAATACCCGAGTGAACAGTAACAGTGTTAAAAAAGTTAACAGTCTGTGTTTATTTTGTTATGAATCTAAAAATTTAAGATTTATTTTGTATATTTTAAGAATTCAAGATCCAGGATGATTTTTAAGTAATAATTTAGGATCCTATTTGCTCATTAACTTAAAAAAAAAAAACAAGAGCAAGTTAATGCCTAGAAAAGATATGTAAGATTAAACTTTGGTTTTGGTGAGTTGAATTTCATCAAAGCTTTTATCAAGTTTTTCCCTTCACCTTGGATATTATGTTTGGCTTCACTTTACGCAGGGTAGTAATGTTTATTAATTATTAAAATACAATCCGCCCAAATCACAATATAAAACATTTTTTACAAACTTTACTTACTTCAAAATAAAAGGCATTGCGTAGTTATATTTTTTTTAATTACACCCTTGTTATTCTATTAAATAATTAATAAAAATATTTTAAATAAGTTAAATGCTATATTTATTACACTCAAGGGCACAAATGAAAATATGAAAAAAATTTAGAAAATTAATATTTTAATCAATTTTTTTAAAAAATATAAATTAATTAATAATGACTTATATTAAGATTCAGACAAAGTCATGCATTTTGATGTATCATTATTAATTGTTAAAATATACAATTTGGAAAATTAACAATAACTATTGAATACAAAATACTATATATTGTTTCGCCACAATAATAAATTAAATTTACTATTATACAATATATTAATAATTAATAATTTACTACAATGTAGTCTAACGTTAGGACGTTTACTATTGAAATCTTGATTGTCCAATATACTCCAACGTCACTCAAATTTGAGCAATGGAGCGTAGGAATCCATGACCATATATCATTAATATTTAGATAAAGTACAAAATCAAACATGAATCTTGGATGGTTCATTAAAATATTGCACCTGCTATACTGAAACCGTTGTTTTTTTTTTTTTCCTTTCCCGCCGACAATACTGAAACCGTTGTTTCACAGAAAAAAAATTGGATCTTCCACGAGAGATACATCAACTTGTAAACCGGGAAAATAAGTATAGATATTATGACAACATACATTAATGATAATTGAAGATCTTGAATTATTAAAATATCACATAGAAGGATGTTTTTATTTACAATTAAAAAAGTAATTATTAAAATAATCAGTAGAATTTCACAAATAAATTTAAGAAAAGCTAGTTGTGAATTTAGTTAAAGAATATCACTTGTGAATAGATAAATAGTCTCAGGAATTATTTATGCACCGTCATTTGCGAGTTTAAGAGGTAATGTTTCGTTTACTTGACCAACTATCTAGCAACGTTTCTCTTATGATCAAAACATTACCTCTAGTTTTAGGTAATATTGGATCTTACAACATTTAGTAAACGCTATGGAAATTTAAAAAAAAAAAAACAAACAAACAAACACTACAAGAGCCTTTTGGTAGTTGTGTAAATTTATGGAAAGTCACCTATAAATCGAAGGAATGTCACTTATAAATGAATATAAATATTTTTAATTGTAAATTTATTATTTAAGGACTCTCTCCTATCTCTAAATGTCCATTCAAACTTTTGATAAATTCATAAATAACTTTTTTTAAAATTCATAAGTCGCTATCTTTAAATTCACAAGTAATGACATATAAATACATGAGATTTCTTTATTCACAATTAAATGTTCATGAATTCATGAATAACTCTCCTTGAATTCGAAACTAATTTTTCTTAAAATTATGGATGACTTTCCATTGACTATTTCAATAGTACTTTTATGATATTCCAATAATTTGAGCTCTTTAATTGTTGTTAATACCTTCACAATTAATTGTGAGTTTTCCTTATAAATATGACGTCAAACAAAATAACTTAGTATATTCATGGACATGAAGTACAGTAAATTTCTGCATTATTATTTCAAGAATGTTTTAAATACATCAAGTCGCACATTAGATTTAACTCTTCTACCATATCATGAATTTGCAACTGGGGACTTTGATAATTATTCCTAATTAGTGTTTATGCAATAAATAATAAAAATTTAAAAATATTTTAAACCAACATACTAATAGTTAATTAATAAATTGTAAACTAGTAAATATTTTAATTAGTAGGTGTTTGATTAATTTAATCAAATAAAATATTGATTAAAATTTAAAAAACGCAATAGCAATATTGAAAAGACGATATACACCCACACATACACAGTCACACACACATATAAATTTAAAACTGATTACTTGATTATAGTTAATTAGTGTCTTTTGTATATATAAAAATTACCTTACAAAATATATTAATATAATTAATATAAATTATAGTTAATTAAATAACATATTTATTCAATTAATAAATAAAAAATATTAAAATTTGAAAAACGCAATAACAATATTGAGTAGCAAGTGTGGAAAAGCATGCATGTAATTGCATTGTTTCCGCTGCACAGCTCAATTTTATAGCATTGTTCATGCTACATATTCAGCCATTTAGAATTTTTATTGAATAATAATGTGTTTACAAAATATCATAATGTCCCATGCATTTTATAAGAAGCATTAGTATTAAAAAAAAGAATTGCTTCAGACATATATTAGATACATATACATACATGTTATGTATGTACATATAATGTATCCAATATGATTAGTCGTATGTCCATAAATATTGTTGATTTAATTTGTTTATGTTGTTTTGAAATATTACAAAATGCAATAGGACAACTTAAAATGCTTCAAAACAATTGAAAATCTTATAAAATATTTTATAACAAATGAGAAGAGGAATTTCTTTCAACAAAAAGTGGTAAAAAGGAGAGGTACCCTTATTTTAATTTGAAAAGTCCCTATAATTTAGATGAGAGTTCTTTTCTAGATCTAGGTCATGTGAAAGTGAAGATTCCTTTCCCTTTTGAAAAATATCGTGAGTTTGAACTCAGTGTTAATATGCTTGTATATGTGTGTATGGATGCATGTTTCTCCCTTTTTCCATGGAAAAGGGCTAGTAAGAAAAAATGTTGTAGACAAAAAATTATTGAGGGTCCGACATTTTGGACCAATATTAGTCGGAGAAAAATGTCTTGGACCAGAGTAGTAATTAATTAATATCTAGACTCTTTGAGCAACAATACCAGAGCAATCTTTATTCACTCCTTCATTGATCTAATTTTTTGGGAGCGCAGAGAAATCTTGATGGTTCAATTATATATTGTATAACGTTACACTGCGTAGAAACCGTTTTTTCCACAAAGTCAAAATTGAATCTTTCAGAAGATCACATCCATGCATCAACAACTTATAAATATAGCTGAGGCCGGAAAAAAAACAAAAAACAAGAAGAACTCAGTGCGTGAATCTAGATTATATATATATATATATATATATATTATTGGACATGTACACATTGTGTACTATATATAAATTTCTGGATTAGTATATTCCTATTATATTTGACTTCCAATTCCAAGAGATTGGGCTGGTTTTGTTAAAAAGAAAAAAGTAACAATATTGAGTAACACATTAAATGCACCGTCCAGATGCTGAGGTGATAATTTACCACGTACTCACATTATTTTAATTCATCATATTATGAGAGATTAATCCTTTTTACTAGACTCAATCCATTTTTTTTAATTATGCTAAAGTTATATGTAACTTTTTAATGTTCTAAATAAAATATTTTACTGCAATATATATTCTTTCACTGAAATATTTTTTCATAAAAAATTAAATAAAAGAATACTTTCAGCTAAATAAATATAGTACGTTTAGGTTAGCAATAGATAGTTTAATAAAAAAATTCAAATTAAACTAAAAAATATAACATAATTCTATGAAAGTATGTAGGTATATTTTAAAAATAATAAAGACGAATCATATACAATTTTAATAAAATTAAAAAATTTATATAATTTATTTAACAAAGTTTCAAATACATCAAGTTCACACCTGCATCAAATAAAACTCTCAACGTTTCTAGTTTAACGTTTTGTGATGAAGCATGAAATAAATATAAATGACGAAGTTATGGACAATGTGAGTAGTCAATAGTCATGGAATTAGTATTCTCAAATCTGCAGGTCAATCCAATAAACTCAATACACACACGTGTATATGAATATGAAACTTCGATACACACACGTATACAAAATAATTACTTTAATTATATTTAATTATTTTTTAAAAATAAATATTAACAAGTAATATATAGAGAAAATTGGTGAAAAGGACCTTGTTGAAAGCAAAATTAGTCCCTAGGACCAAATGCAATATTTTATTCATTAAAAAATATCAACAAATGACCAAAATACCTTCGCTTTAAAACAATGAAATTGAAAAAAAAAAAAACAAAGGCTACTTGTTCAACACATGCACCCCCAACCAGAAGCCTTATATCCCCCAGCTAGAAGCCTTGCACCCTAGCCAAAAGCCTTGCACCCCCAACCAGAAGCCTTATACCCCAAGAAAGAAGCCTTGAACCCTAACTAGAAGCCTTACACCTCATCCCAGAAGCTGTGCACCCTAACTTAGAAGCCTTGCACCCCAACCCAAACACCTTGTATCCCAACCCAAATGCCTTACACCCTTTAGATTAAGGTGCAAGGCTTTTGGGTTAGGTGCAAGACTTTTAGCTTAGAGTGCAAGGCTTATAAGTTGGGTGTAAGGCTTCTACCTTGGCATGGAAGGCTTCTCAATTAGGGTGAAAGGCTTTAGGGTTGGGATGCAAGGCTTCTGGATTAGGTGTAAAGCTTCTAGGTTGGCATGAAAGGCTTTTGGGTTGAGGTGTAAGGCTTCTAGGTTGGATATAAGGCCTCTGAGTTGGGGTGTAAGGCTTCTACAGTAGGCTGTAAGGCTTTTAGATTTGGGTGCAAGGCTTCTCAGATGGAGTACAAGGCTTCTGGCTTAGGCTGCAAGGCTTCTAGCCTGGGGGTGCAAGGCCTTTAGCTTGGGGTTGCAAGGCTTTTGGCTTAGGTGCAAGGCATCTGGCTTGGGTTTAAGGCTTCAGGGTATAGTGTGACTTAGGATGTAAGGCTTCTGGCTTCGAGTGCAATGCTTCTAAGTTAGGGTACAAGGATTTTGGGTTAGGGTACAATGCTTTTGAGATGCGGTACAATGCTTTTGGGATGGGGTGTAAGTTTCTAGCTTAGAGTGCAAGGCTTCTAACTTAGGGTATAGGGCTTCTGGCTGGGGTGTAAGGCTTCTAGAATAGGATGCAAGGCTTCTTCTAGCTTGGGTGTAAAGTTTCTGGCAAGGGGTGCAAGGTTTCCAAGTATTGTGTAAGCTTTTGGCTAGGGCTACAAGTAGGTGTAAGGCTTCTAGCTTAAGATGTATATGTTGAACAAGAAGCCTTTATTTTTTTTTCATTTTCATTGTTTTAGAGAGGATATTTTGGTCATTTGTGTAGATTTTTTAAAGAATAAAATATTGCATTTGGTCCTTGAATTGCATTTAGTCCTTAGGACTAATTTTGCTTTCAACAAGGTTCTTTTCACCAATTTTCCCTAATATATATTTATAAAATGTATATACTAATAGGATAAGACTTAGGTACTTAGTATTATATACTTATTATATTTTTATCCAATCAAATCAAAACAAAGTGAATTTTAATGTGTTAATAATATTAATAATAAAATTTTATTATAGAATAAATATTCTATAAATGATGCATATGTTTTGATTTAATTGAAAACAAACACCTTTACTCCCTCTAGACTAAAATATAGAGAATTGATAACTAATTCATGGTTATTAAAAATATTAGTTGAAGCCTTAATTTTTAAAAAAATTACATATTTTCAATTTTACCCTCACTAAATACCCTATGAAAGTACTTTGATAATGATAATTAAAATTCTAACACATCCTTTTTTCAAAAAAAAAGAAGTAATAAATGAAGTATGGATATAGTTGAAAAAATAATTATAAAAGCTACCCAATGCCTTATAAGCCTTGGTCCACTTTAGGTTCCTCAACTCTTAACACTTCAACCCATAGATCTCTAAGCATAGTGACATGGGCTCACATTTATGGATCATGCTCAAATTTGTTCTATGCACAAGTTTCTCAGAGAGGCAAGTGTAGAGCATACTTGAATCTTGATATGATAAAAGTAAGATATTATTAAATCAAGCTTTCAAAAGAAAAGAGAGAGTTTAGAAGAATATGATATATAACACATTCTTATTACTTCAAAGGAGTAGTGAACAAGTTCTACCTTACAGCATAAATAGCACCCCCTTTTCTAGGAGAAGGGAAGGGCACACTAATAATTTTACATCACAACATAAAGACAATCTTTTTTACTAAAGTAAAAGTAAAAGCAAAAGCAAAAGTAATTACTAAAGTTGATTTGACTAAGGTATATTACTTTTTAAAAAGCAAAAGCTACTTTTGATAAAAGTGACATTGATAGATTTTTTACTCATAACATAAAGACAAACTTTGTTAAAGCAAAAGCAGATTCCTTATGTGATTGATGATAGGATTCCAATCACCTCAGAATTTTGTGTATGGACTCATGATCAAAAGACAGATTGAGACATCTCTTTTTCTCTTTTTTAAAGCACCAGGCTAAAAGGCTTTCTACTTGCTTTTCATCAAAGTCTTCATCCATATCTTCTTTCTTGTCATATGGCCCAAGGGTAAGAAAGTCTTTTATCTCTAGGAACTTTCGGTAGTACTAGACACTAGCTTATAAGGGTCCTAATCGTCTGGAGGAGGAAGGCTCAAAGGAGTTTCTAGATTTTGAGAAGATGTTATTCCATATGAATCCATCCAATTTGAATAACCCTATTGAACAACCATGTTGGCAAGTCATTTTGGATACTGGTATTGTATAGATGGTGATAGATTGTCAAGAATAATAGGTTGATGAAGAATGGGACCAAGAGATCTGTATCTGATGTCAGGATCTGTGCTCAAGAAATTATTCGTCTCACATAAAAAAATATTTTAACATAAATAAAACTAATTCTTCATGTGATGGCCAATTGATTAAGGTTTTCCACAGGCAGGCTTAGTTGGCAACATAAAGTTTGCCATGGTTGTTTAGATGATAAGGGTGATGAACAACAAACAAGGAGTAAGCCTTCTATTGATTTAAAGGTATCTTCCATAAGCCATAGTTTTCAATCACCTTAAAGAGTTCCTTATGCCAACCGAGGTAATGGTGACAACTATTAAAGAAAGTTCCAAAGATTAGAACCTTCATTAGTAGAGTCACAAAGGTAATGATAAATAGTTAAAGGTGGGAAAGCTAATGCATATGTATAAAGAGTTTAGAGGGACCAGAGATACCATATGGCTTCATCTGGTATGGGGCCTCTAATATAGGGTATGACCAAGTATAAGGTTTGAATATTAAAGAATTCAAGCTATGGCTAATATTAGGCTTTTAAAGATACCAGAGATACCACATGACTGATACTGAGCATTAGGAATGAAAAAGGTTATCTTGTAATGTTCTATTGAATCAATTTTTAATTACCAAAATCCTACTTTGAGATCAAACTTGATAAATATCTTAGCCATGTTGAGATGGTCTATTTAAGTGTTGATTTTGGGAAGAGGAAATTTGTCATCTTGTGGAAAGGTATTTAGAGGCTTATAATCAATTATCAACCTCTTCTTTCCTCTTTGTTTCTCTAATCTTTTCTCAACATAAAATGTTAGTAAGCCCAGTCTAATTTAGTGGGTTCAATATGTCCTTATTTGAGTAAAGCTGCACATTCTTCTCTTGTTAGCACAAGGTCTTCAAGATTCATCCTAGGATAGGATGTTTTTTTTTTAGATTAATATCATCGTTCTTCTTGAAGGGAAGCTTGAAAAAAAAAACTCTTTATTTTTTCACACAAGAAATGGATGCTAGAACTGATCATGACTGTTAATCTCTAATTTCTCATATCTCGAAGGAGTTTGTTGAATCTTCATGATGCTTTGGATATCAATGTATGCTCTAAAAAACTATTTGAACCTAATACCCTTAAGGAGTATTTGTAGGTTATTAGTTTGTCAATACACATCAAGATCAACAAGGATGTCTTTTGTAGGGAGACTACTTCCAAGGATTTTTGTCCAAATAGTGCATCTAGGGCAAAACCTTATACCAATTTTTCTTTTGATAATATGATATATTTTAAAAGTTTTCCATTAGTGATGACAGTACTCATTATGAGGAACCCATTCTTCTTCAGGAAGGATGTGAGGTTTCATGACACTTCTATAAGAACTAGTATCCACGAAAGTAATAACTGAGATGGAAATATCATATTTACTAGGAAAAATTTAAACCTTTACAGTGGATTGTGGAATTTGAGAGGACCCAACGTAATAGGGTTCTTGGCTAAGATTTATAAGCCTAGAAGGAGATAGGCTAAGCTCTGAATTGGCCTAAGTAGGGATCCAATAGTATAAAGTGGTGGATATTATTCATCATCGAAGCTTAATATAGGAAGGATATATTAGATCTCTTCATCTCTTCATATTGTTCTTCAGGGACAGATTTAATATCTTGGTTATTATCAAAGGGAACAACAGTCTCAAGGGATTGAAGTAGTTTCATATTTCCTTGGACTTTTTAGGATATCTCTTTGTAAAATGTCTTGCTTATCCACAAATAAAGCATCTATTTGATTTCTTTAACTTTAAAACCCTTCTCTTAAAGCATCTATTTGATTTCTTTAACTTTAAAACCCTTCTCTTAAAGTAATATAGAGGAGGTTTCTTCTTTCTGTTAAAGGATTTATGCCTGTATTATGAAAATGATTCCTTATTTTTTTGCAAGAACAGTGGTGATAGTCCTTGCATTTAATCTTCATAGCTTTTTACAGGCTGATTGTAACTTTGTTTTTCCTTTAAGCATGGACTTAAAAAACTCATATGGTTCATAAAGCTTATTTAAGGTACTCCTATGGTTTATAAAGCTTATTTAAGGTACTCATATGGTTCATAAAGCTTATTTAAGGTAGATAGGGTTAACTAATAGACTTCTTCAAGAGAGATTCGTGACATATCTTTCCATAAGTCATTTATAGCTCTATGTAACTCCGGTTGTAATTTTTCTAGTAAATTAAAGAAGTATTGAATGTATGTTTATGTTTAACATCATTAGGATCA
Organism: Prosopis cineraria; assembly: GCF_029017545.1. Classification (NCBI taxonomy): domain Eukaryota; kingdom Viridiplantae; phylum Streptophyta; class Magnoliopsida; order Fabales; family Fabaceae; genus Prosopis; species Prosopis cineraria. Next base: position 37,578,785 of record NW_026555337.1, on the reverse strand, counting down.
TTCAACATTTAGTATTTAGAAAAAATCCATTGGTAATGCTTTTATAAATATTTTCTATCTAGTAAACAACACTTCATTTTAAAGAACTCATGTCAGTTTCTTTTATTAATAAGATTAAGGTCTCCAAGGAATTCTTTGTGTATCCCTCTAAAGAAATGATACTACATTAAGAAGTTGTGTCGCTTGGTTCTTCTGGTATTCATTAAGGTTTTAAAATCATTCTCTCAAGTTTCCAACCATTCTTAAGAGGAATTTTAGGAGTATTTCTCATTGTGTCACATCTGGTCTTGTCATCTGTAGATCAATCCGCATAGAAAAATAATGAATTCTATCCCTCCATTTATATGGAAGTAGATCATCAAAAGTGAACCATGGTCTAGAAGATGGTCAAGAATTATGTGTTTGGCATAGTCAAATTGTCTTTAATGATTTCTGGGTCATCTTTAGGGTCTTTAATAATTGGTTCTAAATGAGGTTGAACCATCACAATCTTGGTTATATTAGCTAGATGCTAGTCATCCTTAGAGTTGGTACTTTCAAATGAGAATTCAATTGAAACAACTGAATGTCGATACTTTTATATGAGAATTCAATTGAAACAACTGAATCAAAATCTTCATCAATATAGACATGATCAAAAATAACCTTTGTGATGGAAGAAATTATTTTTTAGGGATCTATTCATTATATGCCTTTAGCTTTTCAGGTGTTTGTTTAGGTAGCAAAGGAGGGTATCTTGATTATCAAAGGCTTTTCAAGTGTTTTGGTAAAGGAAGGTGACTCTTGATAATCTTAAGGTCTAGTATGGGCAGGATTTTAGGAAAATTATGGTTGTTCTGGATGAAGGAGGCAAAGATGGTTTTTGGGCTAGTTTTTTTTTATCCTATCTGAGAAGTAGGTAAGACATTTTAAATGCCTTAGTGTAATTACTTTCTACTAGGTAAGTAGGATGCAAAGAAGTATATGAAGGAAATTGTCTTGTCATGGTAAGATCAATGGACTAGGATAAGATTCATAAATGGTTATGGATTGGTCTTTGGATAGATCTGCTTCGATCTGTTGTAATTGCTTCCATATCTTTGAAATTTATTTTTCTTTCTTGTAGAAATTTAGCCCACAATATCTCTCATCGATATATCTCTTGAGATCTACATCCAATTATTGTTCTTGCCTGTAAAGTTTAGCATACATGCTTTTTACTTGTTCTTTTATCTAGCTTATTTAAGAGGATAGGGCATTTATTCTAATTGTAAGATGGTTAAGCTTGGAATCAATTTTGTGAAGAACTTTATTTTGATCGATAGCATTTTGAGATTGCCAATTAAGAACTTCTTCTGCAAAAGAAACAAGCTTAAAAGTCCCCTTAGGGACTACTTCTATTACTACAATAAAAGGTCTACTGGTGACCTTAGATCTTTCATCAATCCTGTGTTCTAAAGGAGGAAACTCCTCTTCATATGGCCTTATCATAACTATGTAAGGCAAAGCTTAGGTTTGAGCATGTGAGAATGTTAGAAATACAGGTTCAAGTTTCTCTAAAAGAAGGAGGTCTTTATAGCCTAATTCTTTAAGAAGCTCAAAGAGAGTGCTCCTATCAGTAGGAGGATTTAAAAATCCTACCCATTTTCTTCTAGTTTGTTTAGGGCCATAATAACCGTCGTCATCATCCTTAAGAAGATGCTTATATTTGTAGGGAGATCTAAGCTGCTTGGCCTTCTTAGAAATTCTTTTGAAATCATACCAGTCCTCATCACCATCAAAATCATTCCAAAGATAATAATCATAATTATGATCACACATTTCTGGGGCATAATGCCAGATGACTATTAATGTGAGAGACATAGACTGGCTTGGCCTCTTTTATGAACCATTCAATAAGAGGTTCTTTCTTGTGTTGAATATATGTTGGTGCAATTGTTAGGATTCTGCCAAATATTTGAGTTAGGTCTTGAGATCTAAGCCTCTTGAAGATTAATTTAATAGTCCCATCTCTCAATCTATATAGAAGAGGAAATTTCGTAGTGTGAACATCTTTTTAGTTACCATGGAACTCCTTTTCATAGTTATTGATCCATTTCAATGGCATCAACTAGGTAAGTTCCTCTCGTGGCAAGTGTCTCGGGATTTGGATGATTGAAGATTCACCAGGTCTATCAGCAACTATATATAAGACATCCCCTAATTAAGTTAAGGAAGTTAAAATCAAGTGAATGATCTTGAAGTCTGTCAATGATCTGGAGGTGGAGGATAGCCACGATGGTGGAGGGTTCTTATTCTGCTCTAATTATTTGGATTTGATCATTTAGTCTAGTGGAGAGAATGGAATCTATAAGTTTGATATTCAATTCAAGAGCTATAGTGAGAATCACACTCCCTTAGTTGAGGGCAGTCAATAGAGTACCAATCAAGGCATTACTGTAGGACTTGTAAGTGGTGTCCAACAAGGCTATCTTGGCTGTAGCAAGAATGCCTTTTCTTTCATAGAGGGTTAAGATTAAGCATATCACTCCAACATGGAGGTGTGTATACCGTTGGCTAATCTAGGTATTTATTAAAGGTTAGGCAATTTATAGGGTAACATATTGTTCTACAATAGTGGCTAGGAGACCACACTAGTCAAGCTTAGAAGTCTGGACAACTTCTTTTGGTAAAGGTTATTAGGTAGAAATCAGGGATCTAATTCCTCAAGTGAAAGAGTTGGTCCTATCGTACAACTTGTAGGGATTGAGGAAAGGAAGATATGTGTTTTGAATGCAGGCATTTTCTAGTAAGGTAGAAAATTTTATAAGGTTTTCTATTTTGTTAGAAGAGTTCTTTTTATAAAAGATGGAAGACGATCAAAAGATAAGGCTGAAAAAGGACAAATAGGTTTAGAAGAAACAATTGAGCTTTTTGGTGTTTCACTCATATTTTTTGGGTTCTCCTTACCTTATATTATGGTTTAGAGGGAGCGAGGAAGTATATAAAGCTAATGTTATAAGTTTTTGGATTTAAATCCTTTGTTTTCTATCCTTAAGGCAAAATTTATGTACTTAGTCTTATATATACTTATTGTATTACTTTTATATACACATATACAAAATAATTAGGGCCCATTGGCCAAAAAAATGTTGTGCCAAGAAAATATGAACCAAATATTTGAAAATTTGGGAGTAGGGGTAGTTCATATTGATATATAAAAAATTTATCATTAATACGCAAGGAGTTTATTATTGAAAAATTATAAGAGATTTATCATTGATATAAAACGATATATCATTGAAAAATATAATAAACTAATCATAATATAAAATATAATAAATATTAGATTATTTACTTGGCTTGATTTTATAACAAGGGCTATATCTGCAAAAGCTCTTAATAAATAATAAAAAAAATACTTAACAAAGTATATTTAATTAACACAAATAATATTTAATTAAATTATATAATTTATTTAACTGATGAATCTAAAATAATATTATAATCAGTTATATAATTAATTTTAAAAAATAATTTTAAAAAAATTACAAATACGCAATAACAATTGAGAATTAATATAAAACTGTGCATGGACGAGTGCACAAACACGTGACTATACAAAAATGATTGTAGTGTGTGAGCGTGCGTGTGGTGTTGCGTGTGCGTGTGTTGTGCGCGTGCGCGTGCGTGTAAAAGCATGCATTTGCATTTTTTTCCCGGCTGTCTTAGCAGTTTTATTAAGACAGTCACGCAGTTGTCGAAAGCATTAACTTTTTTAGCATTATTCATGCTAGCCATTTGTGTTGGTAGAAAAAAAAAAAAAACTGCTAGCCATTTAGAATTTTTCTAGAAAAAATGGTTCTTAATAAAGAAATATCATAACTTTTTATAAGCAATCGCATTTCATACACATTTGATACGTATATTCAATACGATTAATAAGCAATCGTATTTCATTGTCTGTTCTGGCACAGTTGTATAAGTTTTTCTTCTTAGTTGTTTTGAAACATGTCAAAACGTGTACTTGCAGGACATTCTAGAATGTTTCAAAACAATTGTAAACAGTACAAATTCGTAGATTAAAAAGTGTCATCCCAAATTTGGAATATCTCAAGGAGATTCTAACTTGCGTTTAAGGGTAAGGTATCAAAATATTATTGAATATTATTGTTCTATGTGTAAAAAAAAATTTGGTGCAATCTTTATTTATTTCAAAAGGTTTTTGTGCAATAATATTCGATATTCAATAATTATTTAAGATTTGGAATTGCATTGGATACATAGATACTTTAAGGACCTGCTATTCCACATATGTGGCCATTTCATGGGTATTTTTCTGAGCTGGGGAAGGCTTTAACTAATTATTGATTATTAATTAATTAATTGATAAAGCATGACATTCTACTACTAGTGCCTTGTTTTGTTACTTTTATATCGATGTATTGAGTGCTGACAATTTTTTCTCGATTATTATTATTATTATTATTATTATTTTATTTATTCCATAATTTTAAATCTTTGTGTGCAATTCGCATGCAACCTTCATGCGTATCTTGAAGCTCTATATAAAGCTGCAAGTCTCTGGAGATTGTTTATCAGTGTGTGTTATTCTTCATTACCTGAGAGATCCGAACCTGAAGAAAGAATCAAGCATTACTCTCTGATTCATTTTGAGGACCTTGGATCTTCTCATCATGGCAGACAACAACAACAAAGACAGTAGTACAGTGCAAGAGCTCAAAAGCAACAACAAATACTTCAATTTGCCTCTCCTTGTTTTCTTCGAAGATGCAAGGTACGTGTGCGTGTGTGTGTGTTATAGACAATATCATATTGTCCACTGGTTTGATCTGAAACTGTGGTCTTCTCTTAAACTGAAGCAAAACTCATCATCAGTTAATGTGACCTAGCTACGTACAGTATTGTCTGAACCTAGCTGGTTCGAACAATCCAACCCGTCGAGAACCAGCCTATGGTCCGGTCAAGCTGTATAATCGGGGGGAAATGAACCGGTCAAGAACCAATCAAAACCGGTGGAAAACCAGTCAAAACCGGTTTTCACTTTTATTAATAAAAAATCTCAATAACTCAAAATGATGTTATTTTGTCTTTTCATTTATCTTGTGGTTAGATTTTCTTTAGTTATATGATCATTCATTGGTGATTTTAGCCATTAATAATGGAAGCTTGTTTTAATTTAGTTAGACAAAATAATGCGGCATATGCCTGATGATTTTGATTATTTGTAATGGACAATAAGTAGTTTTATTATAATATAGCTTCAATGCCCAAGTCCAGTTCTGACAACAATGCCTACATACATATCACACTGCATTCTATTGTATTATGATCAGTAAATGAATCATTTTTTTTTCATGTATTACACATATAGATTTATTAGAATTAACAGGCTGCACTATTGATAAATTAATACCCAATTGCAACTTTTGCTGCATATTGTATCTCATATATAGATGATATTGATATTGATACTAATATTGTGGTGAGAGTATAGGAAAGTGTTCAATTTGGATTCCATTGGTAGGGAATTACTGGGAATGGCAATTCCTGCTGCTATGGCTGTGGCTGCAGATCCCATTGCTTCTCTCATCGACACTGCTTTCATAGGCCACATAGGTAATTAAAACCTTAAAACACATCTTACATATTCAAATGATGATGTTCTATGTTCAAATTAAACCTAAAGTTGTGTTCTTGTTTTGTTGGTGATGATGGTGATTAAATATATAGGAGCTGTGGAACTTGCTGCTGCTGGAGTATCCATAACACTGTTCAACCAAGCTTCAAGGATCACCATTTTCCCTCTGGTCAGTGTCACTACATCGTTTGTAGCAGAAGAAGACACTCTCAAGAAAATTACAGACATTGAAAAAGCTTTACCCAACAAAGACAACAACGATGAGAGTGACAGTGTGGAGAAGAATAGTGGTGATAAGAGTAAGACTCTATAGTACCCCATTTCAAAATATATTCATTTAATTATATCTGTTTAGTGAAGTGGTAAGATTAAATAGACTTTTTAATTATTATCAGATATCGTCAGCACAAACACGGCCAAGTCATGTTCTTCCTTGGATGCAATTAGTAGCAGTAAGAATAACAAGAGCAAGAAGAAGAAGAAACAAATAGCTTCAGCATCAACAGCTTTAATATTTGGAACAATTCTTGGACTCATCCAAGCATCACTCCTTGTTTTTGCTGCCAAACCTCTTTTACTTCTCATGGGTGCCAAACATGTAAGTGTGCTATTTTAACTCATTGTATGTATGTATGTATGTTTAATTGTCCTAGCTCAAACCAAATACATCAAATCAATATTAATTAAATAAAAATACTCAAAACTAAATGACACTTGGCTCCATCTTAAGCTCATGTTCTGCCATGGTCACGCATCTTTGTGATTAGCCAAGTTTTTCAAACTTCCATGGCCTATTGCAACTTGCATTTGGGCTTGAAAATATATATTAACATCATGGAACCAACAAAGGTTAATCCAACTGATAAAGATTTAGCTCATAAATTATAAAATTGTAGGTTCAAACCCCATGACCAATGTGATTTGTAAGTATTTCTGTAAATGTTCTTTGAATCTAGAGATATGCCTTGGCCAATAAATTCCCAAGACTTAACTCACTCCAATTGTAGCAGATAATAACCCAAATGTTTTCTCCATCTTCTTGAATCTCCCACTCTTTCCTGGATTTCTAGTCATTTACCCTTTGATACCACACATAGATATTGAGCCTACTTGGACTCCTATGACATCGACATAGCTTTGCTAATTGTACGTAGATGCCACCTATAATATGGTTGCCATGTATGATGCCAACTGGCTGCTATACAAAACTTGGATGCCATGTTAGACTTTATATAGGACGTCATCTGTGTTCACAGACATCATATATATGGAAAATTAAAGTAATATAATGATTTGTATTTAATTAGGATTCTGATATGCTGATTCTCGCCCAAAAGTTCTTGAAACTGAGAGCACTGGGTTCTCCTGCTGTTCTTCTAGCTTTGTCTATGCAAGGAATCTTCCGAGGCTTCAAGGACACCACGACTCCCTTATATGTTATTGGTATATTCACTTTTTTTAATTAATTAATTATATGCTTAATTATCTTCTGTATTATTCATAATATAGTTGAGCTAAGCCTATATAAACTGATAATTAATTGGGTTCATGTGTTGATTTTTTTTATTAATATTTTTAGTTAGCGGGTATTCACTAAATGTGGTATTGGACCCAATACTTATATTTTACTGCAAGTTAGGCCTCCAAGGTGCAGCCATGGCTCATGTCTTCTCACAGTGAGTCTTATTAATTAATCACTCTTTATAATTAATTATTTCTAATATTATTTGTATTATGTATCTAAAGAATAACTAATTTCTCCACTAATTAATTATAATTTGATTATTTATATATATTGGTGAATCTTCTTCTTTCAGGTACCTGATGGCACTTGCTCTCTTGGTGTTGTTAATGAGAAAAGTTAATCTCTCACCTCCTAGTATCAAGGACTTGCAGATTTTTCGTTTCCTTAAAAATGGTGAGAACCTTACATGAATTTCTTTGTCCTTATTAATTATACATATAAACATATAATTAAGAAGATTTTGAACTCCACACATTACATGTATCTTACCCCACCTGCAATGCAAGGCTAAGGTAACTAAAAATGTCATAGTATTGAAAATCATACCAACATGGTCGGCTGTTCTTAACCTATTTAATTTGACTATTGTTTGGCTACGATTTGATCATTAATCCTTGAAATAGTGTTTTGATTGGTTTGATTTTCAGCATCTTGCAAAAGATGTGGAATTTTTTTATTATCGTGCATAAAATGTAATAATAATTAGATTGAATGAATTTATATGTGCAGGAGGGTTGTTGATGGCAAGAGTAGTGGCAGTAACTTTTGTGGTGACATTTGCAGCATCATTAGCAACAAGGTTGGGTCCAATTACTATGGCTGCTCACCAAACTTGTCAACAAGTTTGGATCACTTCTTCACTTATTTCTGATGGTTTAGCTGTTGCTATTCAGGTAAAAATCAACCTCAATTCAATCAATACATCTTACATGTCTATAACTTTAACCCTTCGTTTAAATAAGGAAAAATAATATAGATAGGATCAGAGAATACTAGAACAAAAAAATTTAAAAATAATAAAAAGATTTGATTATTTTTTAAAGTTTTTGCTCGTAATATTCCCTTTTCCCTATATTTTCTTCTTATCCAAACAAAGAAGTGTTTTGAAACAAAATTAGAAATATTTAGTGATATCCGATAACTTTTGGTGGGTGACAGGCGATTTTGGCATGTTCATTTGCTGAGAAAAACTATGCAAAGGCCAAAGCATCAGCTGTAAGGATACTTCAGGTAGGTCATTAATGAATTATCTCGCAACTGAATTAATTTATTTGTTACAAATTTGTTTTTGAGAGTTCTAAAAGCTCTTTTAAAAAAAACTAAAAAAATATATTTAGTTATTTTTTTATATCTATATTTAGTTATTAATTATGGTTGAATAATAATATATGCAGATGACTTTTGTGATGGGAGTAGGACTCTCTCTCATTGTGGGCCTTGGATTGGGCTTTGGAGCTGGCATCTTCTCCAAAACCCCAAGTGTTCTCCACCTCATCAAAATAGGTTTCCCTGTATGTATTTTTCATTTGTTCATGTATAATGTTTTTTTCCAAATTATTAAAAAAAGAATAACATAAGAATGACAGTTAAATCTCGAGGAAGATTATTAATAATAATTGAATCCCTGATAATATCTTTAGAAAATAAATTGCAAATATCTCTTGAAATAATTTCAAATTCATTGAGTTATAATTGCAAATAAGACATTTGAATTTTAAATATGACTTCTAATTTTACTACTACAAAAAAAGTTGGAAAAATTAATCTTTTAGTCTTTCAATTTTTAAGTCGCTTATAACTCAGTCCCTCAACTATGACTCGCTATGACTCAATCCTTCAATTATAACTCGCCTATGACTCAATCTCTCAACTTTTAAATCACTTACAAATTAGTCTCTTAACTTTTGTTAAATTCTTTTTTCATGTTATCTTATATCTCACATTAATGAATAAGAAGAGGGTATTTTAAAATAATATATGAGCATTTTTTTATCCCTTTTATTTGATAAAAAAATTTAAAAAATTAAAAAATAAGGACCGAGTTATAGGTAAATCAAAAGTTGAGGGACTAAATTGTAGCAAGTTATAGTTGAGGGACTAAATTGTAGCGAGTTATAGTTGAGGGACTGAGTTACAAGTAAGTTAAAAGTTGAAGGACTAAAAGATTAATTTTTTCAAAAAAATTTATGGAAGCAAGCATGCTTCCCCTACTGGAGTGCTTCAAATCAAGAGTTCCGGTTTGCCGCTATATGCTCCTTGTTTGCAACCCTTGGAATACTTCATCAATTCTTTTTTTTTTTTTTAAGACTTTAGTATCATTCTCTTATATATTAAATTTTTTAGAAAGATTTTTAAATTGTTTAATTTAGTACTTTACATTAGCATAAAGATGCTGCTCCTAATTCCTATTGTAGCTGCATCAGCACAAAAAACCAAGTCCTCATTTGATATGTGATACAACCAACTAATTTGAATTTAAGTCGGATCAAGATTTCAACCGCTAAAAATTCATCCACAATATTTGAACCCGAAACAATATTTAAGAAGCATATTTGAAGAACCACTTAACAACTTAAAGTTCTCAGTTCATTGGTTGTGTGTGTGTGTGTGTGGGAAATGAACGATCATTTTTTGTGAACTAAATGTTGAGTGATGAACTGAATGGAACAGTTTGTAGCAGCAACACAGCCAATCAATGCATTATCCTTTGTATTTGACGGAGTCAACTATGGAGCTTCTGATTTTACATATGCTGCCGTCTCCTTGGCAAGTTTACTCTAAATATTAATTATATATATATATATATGAAATTATAATTTGTTTTAAATGTTAGTATACACACATATATATGTTTGATGTTGTGATGATTTGTGAACATGATGATGCTGTTCAGGTATTGGTCTCAATTGTGAGCGTTGGAATCGAATTTGTGCTGTATAAAACCAAAGGGTTCATTGGGATATGGATTGCTTTGACTATATATATGGCTCTTCGCATGCTTGCTGGAATTTGGAGGTATGTTCTTGAGAAAAAGATAACCATTGATCTCTATATTTCTATATTTTTAATTAAATTTTACTTTTAATCTCTATATTTTTTTTTCAATGTTTTCATAGAGACTAAAAACAATGAAATTAAAGGAACCTGAATAATAAATGTCACTCAAACTTGCTGAAATTATAAAAACTAAAACACTAGAATAACAATTACAAGAAATAAAAACAAAATATAATAAAACTAGGGACAATTATATTAAAGTCCCATATAAGGGAATTAATTACTGTAAGGTTCATTGATAACTGAATTAAATTGCATTGACAACTGATTGTATTGTCAATACAGTTTAGTTCAATTGTCAATAAACCTTACAGTAATTAATTCTCTTATGTGGGACCTAACTGTAATTCTCCTAGAAAACTATAAGGACTGATAATTGTATTTTATCTACATTTTTTTTTCTTATCTTTTATTTTACCCCTTGTTTTCGGCTCTTCACCCTTTGAAACCAAAATTTTGAAGACCGAATAGCCAGAGCTATAACTACCTCTTCGACAAAAATCATTAAAATCACAACTCCCCTCTTCTTGAATTAAATAAGGGATCATTAGAATCTCTATCTTCTCTTTGTCGAACTTATCAAACAAAATAGGGGTTATCTCATCCTCTATATTCATATATACTTTATCTAGTCCTATTAAATATTGATAAGAGAAAAAAGAAAGATTTTTTGTTATTTTATTAAATTTATTATGAGTTATTAAAATATGCATATTTAATAGAGAGAAAATTAAAAATTATTAAATTTTTTGACCACTAATGAGTTTTAAAAATTTTTTAAATTCTATTAAAACATATGGGAAGGAAGTGAGTTATAAAAAAGAGAGAAGAAAATAATATGGATAATTTAACAAGTATATCAGGAAAGGTTATTGTAATTTATTTATGTTTGGAGAAGTCAAGTTTTAAGATATGGACAAACATGCCTTGAAAATTGAAGAAAGGATCATCATGATGTCAATAAAACTAAGGTAATTTCTTCACAATATTCTGTCTGTTAATTTTTGAGGAAAGTTGGTATACAGATTTTGGAAATTGAAAAGAAAGTGAAATGTATAGAGTAAATTTTGAAGAAACAAAAATATGTCTATGTAATTTAAAAAAATATTGAGAGAGAGAGAGAGAGAGAGAGAGAGACATCTGCATACTCCAAAGACATTCATATATGTCTTCATTAGCCCAAATTGAAAGAGCTCATGCATATAATTTAATTTTAAGTTAAAAAAGTAATTTTTTTTGGTTTTGTTTTAATACTTGTGAACTTGTTTGTTTTCTTTTTGAAATTGTAAACTTCAACAACAATATTTGTGCAGTTTAATAAAAATGTTTTAATTTGTTTCAATAATATTGCAGGATGGGAACAGGAACAGGACCTTGGCGTTTTCTTAGAGGTTGATTGCCTTATCAATATATCATCATTATACAAAATAAAGCCGGAACAAAGTCATACAATTGACATTATATTCCTCAGATTCTATACAATATGTAGAAAATGTGTCTGATTGATTATACATTATATGTCACTAGAGATAGTAGGAGATCAGCAGAGACCACAACTTTTGAGTTTTTAAATTTTTCTTAGTATTATATAAATATTATATGCTTCCGGTTCTTTTAAAATTTATAAAAATTTTATAATATATATGTTTTTTTTTTTAGAATCGGCTTTCTTATAGCTAAATCCTGGCCCAGCCGGTTTGTCAAATTTTGTGTTTCTTTTCTTTTCTCAAGATATATAGTCTCATCACATCTTGTGATGATCTATCTTAATGTCAGATTGTGGAATGTAACGTTGCATACACTTCACTGTAATAATTTTTAGCATTTTAGAGGATATTCTCATTCCTCATATATTTTATATCTGTAAGAAATAACATTTCTTTATAAAATAACGAGTTTAATTAGTTGATATACATGCTATTTGTAAGAATTCTCTAGGAAGATTACATGACATTAGAACATCAAAATTCATACTCATCAGATAAAGGCACAATTACTTGGCCCAGCAATCTTTGAATCTCCGAATTGTAGAACTAGGATCATTTAAAATCATATTAATACCAAATGAATGTGGCATAGATGATATCGGTCTGGGTTCCTTAAGCATCATTCAAGGTTCAATTTTGAGAGTGTGTATAGAAAAATATTATTTGGGAGGAACAACCCTTAAATGGTGTTCAAATTTTTTAAAAGATTAATCTCATAGCTGTCAGTTGTGAAAGATACCCTAGATACCCACTCAACCAAAAAAAAAAATCCATATCATTATATTCCACCTTTTTTGTTAAATTATATTTCACCATGTAAAGGACCATTGAGGCCAGAAAGAAATAAATATCACTAAAAAATTCAGATTGGACCACCAAGCTCGAAACCCTAGTACGTAAAATTGAAACAATTTACACTGTACAGGTTTGATGGGCCTATTTCTTTCTAATTTTTTTCTTACACACATAGCATTAAATGTGAGCCTACTTCTCTTCTTTCTAAATTAAAACAATTTACACTGTTCAGGTTTGATAAGCTCATTTCTCTTAATTTAAAAGTAATCTTATTTAAAACATGATTAGATATTAAATATGAGCACTCTCTTAACAAGTTTTTTAAACTTTATATAATTGTATTTACAGACATGAATTACGGGTAAGTCAAAAAAAAATTAATCGTGTAAAAAAATCATTGTTTTATCCCCAAAAAAAAACCTCATGAACAATTTTATATCAGTAGAAATTTTAAAAGAAACCAATTGAACATTTATTTTAGTAGAAAAGATTATGATAACTTAAGTAAGTATGGAATCTTGGGTTTAAATTCGTGTGAATACAAGAAATACTTTTGGGACTCAATGCTCAAATCTTACATAATCAAATACCCACGTCGAGAAAAATATATATATATCATGTTTTGATTTTTTTATTTTTTTGGGCGATTGTTTAAAACAGCTGTTCGTTTCTTCTTTTTTAAAGTAAAAAAAGGAGCACATTGAAATTCCAGCAAGAGTCCAACTTATTTGATTATTTCAAAGGCCAAAAGGAAAATTATCAACAAGGATATGAACAAAGTAGTGGTTGTACGATTTGGATAAGATTATTATGACAATAATGCATACAACCTCAAAAGTGAAGAAAAAACATTGCAATGATAGATAGGGCCAAATTCTCAATTTCAAACAAAAGGACCATATGTCCCCCACTAGGCCTTCAAATTCAAAAGCCCAATCTTTTATACTCTAAAAATGAATAAAAGTATATGGTAATTGAAAAAAAATTAAGAATAAAACATGATTCATGATTGTGAAGATGACATAAAAAACTCTCACTTCAACATTGTTGTCATATTGTGTCACTCCTGGTTTTATGAATACATCAATATAAAGAAATCAAGCAAGTTAAGGTCAAACCTGTCATTGTCACGAGAGGAAACACATTCTCCAAGACACAAAATCCAATAAGGCTCCCCACCAAATTCAAAGTAAATTTAGGATATTCAAAAAGGAGAAGACGACAGTTATCTACCCAAAAATTCAATGTAATTGCCATAAGTTAAAAGTTAGAAATCTATGATTCTCAATTGTATAATATTGGGATTGGGCTAAAATTTAAATGCTTGATTTGCAACCAAAATTTTGATTTAATTATTATTCACAACATTTGAGAAAACATCTGAAAACTAAATATCATGCTCGGACGGGGGATATAGTTGCAATAATATTTTAGCAGATAGTTGACACTTCATTTAAATACACAAACCAAGGAATAAAGATCTCATTCAGCAAAACAAGGGTTCTGAACCAGTAAAACCTTTAAATAATCAACATTCAACAAGCATATTTTTTTTTTAATTCGGTTCTGAACAGATAAGTTGAACTGATGATGCGCCAAACAAAGACGGGAAAAAGAAATTACTTTGAATTTATATAACCAGTAAAATTCAATTTATACAACGTCAAAAGACATAATAATATCCTCAGTTCTCATTGTGACTAAATATCTGCCAGCAATAAATATTCAATGGTACAGATCACCGACTCCTTCAGAAGAAACTCCAACTTTCTACATGCAAATAGAAAATTACAGCTAGGCAAACATCGAGAAGGATTAACATGAAAACAAATACAGCCGTTTGGTTCTCTTGCAGCATAAACCATCCAGCTTTGTTTGAAATGGGGTAGAGGTAAAGATTAACAAACGTGAAGATCCTGAAAGCCTGAAACGGCGGATTTTGGTGCAATAACACCTAATCTCGACAGAATGTTCCCTTCTATTGAAATATCAGCAAGGCGAGAGGCTTATTCCCCTCTATTTTAAGCTCTTTAAGTAAAGTAATAAATGATAAAAATTTTGAAATGAAAAGAAATAGAATATTCTTCAACAAGTTTGCAACCAATCTCTGCTTCAGCACCACTCACTCTTACTAGTTCCCTTCTTGCAACTCACCACCAAAAAACAATTCGCCAAATGAATATAATACCTCACTGGATTTAATTACCTATCTTAATAGAATGTAAAGGGTCAGATTGACTAGACAGCAAGCTGGTCCAGCTGCATTTGCTCAAGCCAAGCTCCTACCACAGAATTATCAATGGATTCAACTTGAGATATCGAATTTAGTTTTTCCGCAGATGCCATGGGACCAGAAGCTGCCAACTTCTCTTTCATCATATCAGGTGGGGATTCCTTTACAAGGGACTGAACCCAAGATAAATCAGGTTCTTCCCCATTGTTCCCATGGTCAAATGAAGACAACTTTCGCATTCGACTCAATTCATCTCCATTCATTGACCAATCAACTTTCCCAGTAGGAGATCCCCAATTAGACCATGAGTTTCCAGGAGAACCAACAACTGAAGTAGGAATTTTGGAACCAAGATCCCTTGAGCTAAGACTTCGCAGCTGCTGCTGCTGCTGCTTCTCACGCTGAGCAAATGGCGATAAGCGAGAGCCCATAGGAGATATTGGATCCACACTTCTGGGTGACATCCTTCCAGGAGAAGACACACCAAATGGAGCCTGCAACAGAGGATGCTCAGCATTCTTAGGAGACAAAACATTTGTATTTATGGGTGATAGCATGCTTTGAAGCTGCTGAAACTGATTGAGAACAGCAGATTTGTGTGTGGGAGAAAAAACAGAACCCGCTGCAGGATCAGAATACCGCGGAGATGAAGAAATTTCATTAGAAAATAGCTCTTCAAGATTAGATGGAGTTAGTGTCTTGGACCGACCAGATCGGTTCAAAGCAACAGCACCAGGACGAGGCTGTGAGAAACAGCCCAGATCATTCAAGAGGTGTTGATGGCCATCAAATTCTGGCAACATGTTCAAGTCTTGTGGTGGAATGTCACGAGCACTAAGAGAAGATCTCAAACGGCTAGATTGAAGATTACTTCCTGGGAGATGAAGGGCTGGCACATTGGGCTGTGGCCAGGCTGCATTTGAGTGTGAGATGCCATTACCAGATGGAGACATCGGCTGGGTAAAGTGAGATGGAGACATAGAAGACACTGATGAAAGAGAACCAGGCAACATGTTCATTGCAGCAGCCATATCCATGACATTGGGAACAGAGGCAGATGCCCGTGGAGAAGGGACTGCAGATCCAGTGGACACATAAAGTGGACGCAGCTCTTCTGCTGTATGAGCAAAGAAACACACCCTTCTATTACAATTTGCGCCATCTTTGCAGAGCCGAGTACGATACTGAGCAGGGTGCAGCCAGCATTCAAATACTCCATGTGCAGATTCACACATGTCCCCTCGCCTACAAGCCCCCTTCTGAAAATCAGGGCATGGTACACAGCTGTAATGGAATTTCCTGGGGTCTCTCCTACGAGCATTCTCTCCCGGATGAACAAAGGACACTCAGTCCAATCATGAGAGTATGCCCGGGAGCAAGGACGAACCTTGAATGAGAACATGCGAAACTCATCCGTTGCATAAATGCTGTTTTTAATGTCTGGAAGTGATGGATCAATTGGATACTCCTTCTTCTCTGAGGTAGAGCTAACAGGGGTATCAGTGAGCTTTGAGGCCACTGGTGAAGGTGGTGAGCCTGAAGGAGAGGATGGCAATCCATTCTCAGGAGAAAACAAATGGGCAGGCAAACCAGGGCTTGACGAATTAACAGGTACTGGAATAGAGCAGTCACCAGCGGAGTCATCAGATGAACTATCAGAAAGAAGTTCCTCCAGTATCACTTTCATGACTTGCAGCTTTGGGTGAACAACAATAACATCAACAGGACGATTACCACTAGCATCCTTGCAACTAAAATCAGCACCAGCTGCTAAAAGAAGCTTCACAACATCAACAGCATGATTAGATCCGCCTGAAGCAGCACAGTGAAGAGCAGTACTCTTGTTTACCCCACAGCTGAAATTAACATTGACCTCCGGATAAGAGATTATAAGTTTAAGAACATCAACACTACCATAGGTTGCAGCAACCATTAACGGAGTTCTATTATCAAGAATAATTTGTTTTGACCCAATTTGACGACAATACCAAAGCCCAACTTCATTTATTGAAGAAACATCCCTATCTAGGAGTAGCTTAAAACCTTCAACATCATTGTTAGCAGCAAGTTCCAGTAAGCTGGAAAAAGAATCTTCTGTATGAACTGTTAGCTTTTTCATGTCTTCGATGTTAGAGGCACCTTCAAAAGTAGATGAAGTTGAAGATTTTGATTTATCTGGACCACTGCACATGATTCAGTTAGCTGCAGCACAACAATCATAAAGTTTAACAAGATTGGCCAATGAAAAAACATAAATAACAGAGAATGAAAGAAGAGATCATGCGCAAGACTTTAACTGCAGATCAAACAATTATCATCAAGCTCAAAACAGCAAAAGTCGGGGGAAGGGGGGGAATAAAAAAATGAATATGAAGAAAGCAATCGTGGAGGACAAAAGCTAAATATACCCACACATCTTCACTCCATATTTACAGAAATAACACGTGAAATTGGAGGTATATTCCTAGGTGAAGGAGAAGAGGGGAAGATACACGGAAAGTGATTACCAAGAACATGCTCAGACTGATATTCAGATAGTCTATAAGGCATAAAATGGGCTATAGTAAATAAAACAAGCTTTAGATTTTAAAAATATACCAGGGTTAAAAAGCAACTACGGGTAAACCACTCATAACATGAACCAACTCAACCAAGCAAAAGGTCATGCTACTCTACCGACAAATTAATATTAGCTTTGCAAAATTGATCGTTTTGCTTCAACAATAAGCAAGTAGGGGATAACATATGGCTCAAAATGAGTTGAGTCCATTCAAAAGCTGTAAAGAAAAGTTAATATTTTTTGACAAAATATGCTTCTTGAATATTACGGGATTACCGTCCCAAACAGCTTGCGTATACCTCTTTCCCCTCCTTTTTGTCAAAACAAGCCTGAGTTTCATCCACGAAAAACAAAGATTGAATCCCAGTTTTCACTTGAAAATATTGTTTAAAATACTGAAGTATCTTGGATAGATTTTCCTCTCCTTCAACCCTCCAAGTCGTCTTTCTTGCTTTTTCTTTTCTTACTTTTACCAACAACTCAACTCGGAAACCAGTAACGTGATTTCACTGCTAGTTTGTGATTTCGGCCGATTTCATTATGATTCAGTAAAGCTTCGAGTTTGAGGACGAGTTAACCAGAAAATAAAAGCTAATGAGAAAATCGAAATCGTCTCTTTAAAAAGAATGATCAAAGTTAAACCATTAAAAATAAATATATGATGATAAGGAAATGATTCTTATTCCAGACAAAGAGAAAAGCCACCTGCTGTAGAGGTCAAGAAAACAGTGCCGTTTAAGAGTTATTAGTAAGAAATTTAAGGTAAAACAAAATTATGTTTGAATGAAATCTTATACGTCAGGAAAGACATGGCTGCAAATCCAAGGTTCAGAACAGTCCTCAGAAATTGAAAGAAATAGCCGATCAACTTCAGAATCATTAACCAACGTCGGTTTGAACAATCTACCAAAACCTCCACCGAATGATGATGATAAAAGGTAGAAAGTTTAAAACACAACAGTAATGTTGAGTTTTCCTTTCACCCACCATCTCTTGCCCCAAACTATCAGTGACAGAATGAAATATAAGATGACGAAATTTACGAAAGGTGACTTTAACATGATGGATAATAAGGAAAAGCGTGAATTTTTTGTATCAGCGTGACATCATCATCATCATCTCAGAAGTTGCAGATCGAGTTATAAAAGCATACATAAAACAAAAAATTCAGGGAAAAATTGAAGCAAAATCGAAGGACGAGAATCAGTTCAATTCAGAGGCAGAACTAACCGATTATCAGCGGACGAGATGAAGATCAACTTGCGAATTCGATAGAGAAACTAAAATCACCTACTCTCAACAGTCTAACTAGTAATTACAAGAGCCGAAGAAATCTCTAGCACACAAAAAGATCTGGTGCAAAAGAAATTCAAAGCTTCCATCTCCATCGATTGTAACGAGGAAACATGGGGAAGAAGGACCAGAGACACCCCAAAAAAATTGCAAAGGAAAAGTAACGTCTCGAAATTGAAATGAACTGAAATGAAATGAAATGTAAAGAAATTTAGGGCGAATTTAAATTTTGGTGCAGATTCTTAGTGGGTCAGAAATGATACTGAAATGAACGCCAAATGAAGTCCAAATGAAGTCTCACGTGGGTCAGTCGAACCGAACCGTCCGGTTTGAACCGGTTGACGTGGTTGTGGGATAGATTTATTGGAATCTTAAATCGGAATGGAATTGAGATTTAGAATCCGCCAATGAGAGAGTGACATTTGGGGGAAAGAGCGGCTTAGTCTATCGTGTGAACTGTGCTTGAGAGTCCGATCGAAGGAAAAGGCGTGGAGCACCAGACCAAAAAGTCACCACACCAAAGTATTTTTGCCATCGTGCCCTCCGATTTTTATTTATTTTTACTTTTGCGCCGTCCTGAAGTTTTCTAAAGTTACAAACTCTAATACTTCATCTATTTAAAAATATAAGATATTTTTAAAAAAATTAAATATTAAAAAATATAAAATATTTTAATCTTTTAAAATATAATTATTATTTTTTAAAAATATATCTATTAATTAATAACTTTATATTTATTATAAAGTGTTTAATAAAGATAAATATAAAAAGATAGGGTTAATTTAAAAAAGATAACTGCTTTATTGAGGGTGACATTCGTTAAAAATGTGTATATTTTTTAACAAAGAGAGTATTTGTTTTGATAAACATGAATTCTAATATTTTTTTTCTAAAGTTATAAGTGCTAAAAGTTTGGCTACTTAAAGGAGGGAGAGGGATAATTAGACCATATTTGTATAGATATTTATTTTTATTTTTAAATATTTTATTTTTTATATTTTAAAAATTCACATATTTTGTTTAGTTTTTCAATTTTTAAACAATCAATCATTTCTCCAAAAACAATTAATAATTTCATTGTTAGTTTTAACTTGATTATAATTTAGCTCTCAAAATTTAACTCTTCAACTCAAATTTTAAATTCCAGCCATTTAATAAATTGGTTCATATGCTTTATCAAACCGCTTTATGTACAATTTATAACTTGAAAATTTAGATATAAAAATATAATGAATTTAATTTTTTAATTAAAATGTGTGTGTGCGTAAAATAGAGATGATGAAATTAGATAAAAATGAATTCTATACACAGGCATACACTTTGAATTTTTTTCACTATACATTCAAATTCAAAATATAAAAGAATGAATACAATGTTATTAAATTTTTATTAAGCTAACATTTTTTAATTTATTGAATTTATTACAAATTAATATTTATTTAATGAAAATCTACATATTATTATAATCTTTGCAAGAATTAATTATCAAACATTTAGGTATGTTATCCCACATCATGCTAAAATTATCATAGTGCTAATCTTTTTATTCTTTCATAGTTTCTAGCCAGCTATGTCCGAATATTGGAGTTGTTCGTCAATGACTTTTTTATAAAAAAAAAAAGTAGAATTGTTTGTAGCATTACTAGTTAGTTTAGTTGAATTATGAACAAAAATTTTAAGTTAAATATTAGATTATAATTTTATTTAAGGTACAATCAGGTATTAATTTTATTAACTGATAAACTAGATATAAGCTCCTTATATCATACCAAATCTTTAAAATAAATGAGTTGCAATTTCGACCAAAAATAAATGACTTCTGGTTTTTTTTTAAGCTCAAATTTTTAAAACGGTTTGTCGTAATTTGATGATACAAGTTTGTGACAAAATATTGCATGAAAGAAGTTATATGTAATGAAACCAAATATGACATGGAAGATAACTCACGCGAGATATATTGAAATTGTGACCTGTAAGACTGTTCAAAATTAGGTAATTAGGCATCAGCTAGTCATTGTGCTTTTATACATTTCGACATGTCTGCTGTGTTACTGAGATCTGCGCGCAAAGACCCGAATATATATTAGAAAAAATGGTAGAAATCTCAAAAAAATTAATTAATTTAAATTAAATTTTAAGTGTTAAGTTTTAAAAATTTATAAATTTATCTCTCAATTTTACAACTGTATTGTGATAAATTTATAACTTATTTTTTAAATTTTAACATGATTGAAAAATAAAAAAATCTGTTCTCCCTATTAAAATTTAAAATACAAGTTACAAATTCAACAAAAGTTGCAAAATTAAGACGTTGGGTTGTAAATTCTTAAAATTTGACACTTAATATGTAACTTAAATTAATCAATCCTTTTTGAACCTCTTTGTTATTATCCCCTTATATTAATGATGTAAATAAAATGAAAATATAGTTAGTTTTATGTGCTATCTATATTGCATAAAGTTTGGAAAATAAATTATACTTTAATTTAATGGAATTTTTATATATATATATATATATATATATTTAGAATTTTGAATCGTAATTATCAAGTAATACAGAAAGTATTGGTAGGATAAAAGTAAGAGAACGGTCAAGGATGTTAAACAATACTACCCTTTAATTAATAATATATTCAAAAACTTGGTAATTTTTTTCTTAACACAGTATACTTTTTGATTAAGAATATATCGCTTGATTAATAAAACTTGGGTTTTGTTTGGTTATTACAAAGAAATAAAATAAAGTGAATTAAAAAATAAAGATAAAAGTAAAATAATCAAAATATGGCTAAGTTAATAAGGAAGAAGAGTAATTTAATTTATAAAGTTAGGAGTCATGAGTCATGAAATTTTTAAAAGGTGAAATGATGTTCACATTTGTAATATATAGTATTGAGTTTTATTATACTTAATTACTATGAAAGAAAATGATGATTAGATTTATTTTTGTTTTAATTTTTTTGATCTATTTCATTCATTTCTTTTCTATTAATCATAAAGGACCTTGGATATTGATAAAATACAATAATATCATACAACTTATACAACCTATCCCTCTTAGAACAAAGGTTGCTGTCTTCTTGTTGAATAGTAGCAATAATATTGGAGATTTTATATTACATGTAAATGTATTACGTAAGTATGATGAGCTTCGGGCTCATCACCTTTATGAGATGATCTGCATCCTTCATTTTCTCCCAAATGATCTCTACATTGATTTAAAATTATTTTTTAAATATTTTTTATATTATATTTATCAAAATAGAAATTATAAAAAATTATAATATTAAATATCAACTGCTCAGAGTATATTTAAATAGTCAATTAGTTAAAATTATAAAATTTTTAATATTAAATTGAATCTTTTATAAATGTACTATCCACAATACATCTAAATAGTCCATTCATAAAAATTATTAAAAAATAATATTAAATTAAATTTGTAATGATCAAATTGGTGATAAAAAAATTTATTAGAAATTTATATATTGCTTATATATTTTTATTTTAATAAATATAAAATAAAAATAAAAAACTTAAATTTGGATTATGTAAATATTATCAAGGTTGATGAGTATAATAATACTTCTCCTCTAATAAACATTAAAGACAGTCAATATTTAATATTATAATTTTTTATAATTTTTATATATTTTTATTTTAATAAATGTAATATAAAAATATTTAAAAATAATTTTAAATCAACAATGGAGATCATTTTAAGAGCAATGAAGGGTTCAAATCACCCCCAAGGGTGATAAGCACACTGAATGCATTTCCGCATGTATCAACCTTCCTCTTTACCATTTGTGCTAATACCAAATAGCTAAATCATTACATTATTATATTTTTAATTAAAAAAATAATTATTTCACTCATATAATTTTAACTTAATTGTAATCTAATCTTTAAACTTAGTTACAACTCAAATCCTATAATTTTAGCTATTAGCAGTGTTCTATGGAGATAATTTCAGCACAAATGAGGGTTGGCTTGGTTGGAAGAAGTTAATCCCTTACAACATAATGAATTAACGTTAGCATCTTTGCTGAAAGAAGTGCCCACATTAGTACATAGTCGATCATATCTTGAATAGAATTACTTTTAATAGGAGGATATAGGTGGACAATAAAAAAAAGGAAATAACCTCAACCATTATAATTTTATTTTTTTAAAAAAAATTAAGGACGGAATTTTAAATGATTAAATTATAATAACTAAGCTGACTTAATTTAGATACTGAATTTTGAACTAATCAAAATTATAAAAAATGAGTGATATAGAGTTTAAATTAAAAAATTAAATTATAAATGAGTCAAAACTTTAAAAATCAAATAATTAAGCATGCATCTGATTTTTTAAAAAATAAAAATAATTAAGATAAGTTTTGGATTTATATTTTTAAAGATATTCTCAATTTTTGTTTTTAAAAAACAAAAAAATGAAAAAAAATCTTAGAATTGTTGTAGTTTTTTTTAATTTTTAAAAGATAATATATTTGATTTTTAAAATTATCCTTAGTTATGATTAATCATTGTTGGATGCTACCATCGTTAACCACTATCGACCACCATTAATGGCCTTTTTAAATTTTAAAATTATTTTCAATTTAACATAATCAAACAAATTTTTTATTTTGTTTTTTTTGGGAAAATATTTTTTAAAAAAATTTTACTAAATAATTTTTATAAATAAAAAATGAAAGAAAATCAAATTAAGAACCCTACTTTTCCTATTTTAAATTTTTAAATTTTATTTTCTTGAACATGAGTGTAAATTGGGAAGAATGACAAAGAGGTCCCAAAATGATCAATTAATTTAAGTTAGGTTTCAAGTGCTAAATTTTAAAAATTTACAACTCAATCTCTTAATTTTGCAACTACATTGTAATGAATTTGTAACTTATTTTTAAAATTTTAACATAATTGAAGAATAAAAAAATTATTTTTTTCTATTAAAATTTAAAATATAAGTTGTGAATTTATCATAATAAAATTGTAATATTAAGAGATTAAGTTTTAAATTTTTAAAATTTGGCACTTGGGATCTAATTTAAATTAATCATTCATTTTGAAACCTCTTTATCATTCACTCTATCAATTAAGAACCCTCATGCATTTGGAGAAGAATACTTCCAATTAAATGTGTTCAAAACCAATCTAAACCAATTATACCAAACTAAACCAATATGAACCAATCAAAAAATGATTATAAATAAGGTTTGATTTAGTTTTTCTTTTAACAAAATTGATTAGTTTGGTTTAGGTCATATTTTTATCTCTTGAAATATGAACCAATCCAAACCAAGCCTTATATATATATATATATATATATATATATATGTGTGTGTGTGTGTGTGTGTGTATTTGTCTAGATTTTTTCTCTTTCCCAAATTTAGCTATCTATCAATCACTAGTTAAAAATATATTACAATTAGTTAAATATTTTCTATAATTTTTTATGAACATTTTTAAATTTTATAATCAAGTGTTTTAAGGATAACATGTTAGCTTTTTATTAGTTAAATGTGATAAATAATTGTTAGAGAAATATTATTTTATTATCAAGAAATTTTTTCATTGCAAATACTAATTAATAGTTAAAAATTAATAGTAAATATTTATATATATTGATTATGAAAAATATCTCCAAAAAAAACTTAAACTTGATCCAAACCAAAACCATCCAACCAAGCTCAAAAATTGAATTGAACAAATTAGAAGAAAAATTAAATAGGTCCCAAACTGTAATAAACTAATTGGTTTTCTTCGGGTTGGTTTTTCTTTAAAACCAAATCAAATCAAATCTATAAACACTTTTATTTCTTGTTGACTAAGTGTGAAGTATAAATAAATTCAGTTAAGGGACTCATTTTTATTGGCGACTTAGCGAAATTCATAACGTTTTATTGATCACAACACATGACATATAATTAATTAAATGAATAATTAATAAATGTATCATGACTTATCTTGTTATCCAAAAGAGGCATGAGGGCTCCATATAATAATTATTGTGTTAGCCTTAATTAATTAACAATTCCACGATGTGTGCCCATACTAGAGAAAATGAAATTGTGATTGTGCTTGCAACTTGCAATAGAAGCAATGTGGGCATTGGGAAATGTCCTTTTTAAAAAGCCTAAATTTAAAGCTTAGTTTTTAAGGTAATTTGAACTGAAAATTGTTTGTCTGAACTAATGTTGATGCATAGCATAACATAATGTAACATGCCTTGCCTCCCTTCCTATCAAGTGACATTAAATTCTCAACATCATAAATTTAAAGGCAAGAAATTAAGTTGTATAATCTCTTTTTTATATATTTTTCTTTTAAATAGTTAAAGCTATTAGAGTGGATTATGGAGCCAAGGCAAGAAGAAAAGCTCATTCCAGAAGGACCAAGGATAGATGAGCCATTAAAGTGGTGATCAAGGGTCTTAGTGGAGCCTAGCTGCACTTGTCTCATTCCCCAATGCTGCAAGCCCACATGCATGTGAGAAGTGTTGCTATCACTATATCAGCAAGGGCTGGGTTTGTTTCATCTATTGGAAGTTGGGTCACATTGCCAAGTTTTGTGGGAAGAGCCAAAACAATAATGTTAGGAACTGTAACATCCTAAAATTTAGAATAGGATTAATTAAATCTAATAAATGGTTAAATTAAATAATCTAGGTCCTAATTGAATTAATTAGGGCAATTAGATGGTCATTTGGGTTTATTGGATCCTATATAAGGGTTAAAAGGGCACTAAAGGGGCTATTAGGCCACTTTGAATTTGAATTAATGGATTCAAATTAGGGTTCCCAAAATGTGCCATCTGCCACAACGAACAATGTCATTGGTCGCAAAAGACACTATGAATTTTAGATTTTGCAAAATGTGTTTTGGGCAAATAGAAAGGAGAAGGAGTTGAGAGAAATAGAAAAAGAGGCGATGATGCTCTATTAGGGTTCCATTTTGGTGCCCATTTAGAGTGCTTTAAGGCTTTAAAATCCTCAAGTGAGTCTTCTTTACTTTTCTCCTAGCCCCATTTGTGCATTTTCTGTAAGTTTATGGTTTGGAGAGCAAAGATCCAAACCTAAGACCAAGTTTCAATCACCTTAATGGCTTTAATGGAGTATAATAGATGTTATTTAAGTTTCTCATCATGTGTTTTGGTTGTTGGCAGCATTTAATGTCATTAATGATGGTTTTAAAGTTAAACCTAATGATAAACAAGCTAGTTTAATCTAATAAAGTTTGCTAACAATGTTTATTTAGCTTAATGAAGGTTAAATAAGCTAATGAAAGTAAGTTTTAGGGTTGGTTTTTCTCAATCACATTTAATGAGAGATTAAAGCCTCAATTGTGATTAATAGTTAATTAATGACAATTAGTCATTAATGTTAGTTGTTTATAATTGATTGTAGAGTAATTGTTTTCAAAGCTTGCCTTAGTGAGAAACTCCCTTTGGAAATCCAAATTGTACTCTTAGGGGTGGTAAACTAAAGAGTTGAGATAACAATTAATGTAAATTTTATACATGATTGTGTTTGAAAATTATGTCTTGGTATGATATGGCATGAAGCATGTGCTAATATGAGCATGATCAATTATCTTGATGAATTAATATATTGAGTAATGAAACTTGTTCATGTTAAATTGGAGTTGTTATTACTGTGATGTATGTGCTACATGATTATTATGAATATGGATTGACGAGATTGGGTTTGAGTATGAGCATGTGATAAACGATTAGTGCAACTTCATTTGTTGATGAAATTGAATATGATTATAGCTATGCCATTGCATATATATGAACTTGGATGATCATGGATGAGTGAGAGTTCACCCAAGGCAGAGTAAAGGGTGTTATTAGAAATCCATGTGGTTTGGCCTCTACTAAAAGTTGTGCACAGTGGCTGACATATGTTATTAATTACATATGCTTAGTATTGTCATTAACTTACGGGTATGGCATAGCTCAGGCACAATGCTTAGTATTACCAATTCCTACAAAGACAGTGTGTGTCGAGGAATTATGATACCTCATAATTCAAAAAGGTGAATATATGGTCCAAGAGTAAGTATAAGAACCTTTAGCCGAGTGACCCCTTACAATTAGAGAGCATGGCTAGCCCAATCACGTAGGTTGGTCATATATAAGTTATATAGAGTTAGTAACCTATGGATTTAGTTAAAAGATATAAGAAGGGGAATAAAGTGTTCATATTTGATCATGTGAATTATCCCTTGTTAATACATATCTGCATCATAAGAAATACCAAGTGTTATATTTTTGTTATTCTTGCTTTTAATTGCCACAATTTGATATGCTTTAATTAAATTACTTAGTTTTTGAGATTTTATAATATCATTCCCATGTATTAATTCCTTTCCAGGAGATATTAAGGGTAAAAGTAAGAGGGAGGCAAAAAAAATAGAGATTAAAGCTTCAATTGGAAAGCCTTTAGTTTCACCTTTTGTGTAGTTTGAATATTCATTATGCCAACATTGGGAGTAATTTGTATATGTTTGACTTTTTGTCACTTGCATGTAGCCTTTTGTATTGACTTAGACTTTTTATTGTTACTGGCCTTATATAATTTTGGGTGAAATCAACCATGTAAGTATGTGGTGTGCATAATTTGGCACTTGGCCTATTTTAATGCATTAAAGATTTATTGATGTTTAGTATGCTTGTTGAATGGTCTATTTGTTTGGTTGTGAATTATTAATGGTCAGAGTTGGGATTAAGCACTTGATAAGGAAGTGAAGGCACTTTTGGTCTTGAGTGTACAAAATTCCCATAAGGTGAGACTAGTGCCATTACATAATTTGTTTAATTGTTTTTATGTGAGCACTTAGTTAACTTTAATCAAAAGTTTGACCTGCAAGTTAGATACTCTGAAAGTTAGGATTTTGGAGCTGTTATTATTGTCATATCTATTATTGTTATGATGTGTATGCTGTGATGGAATGCCTGGTTAGCCGCAACAAATGTGGTTATATGATCTGGCTACAGCGAAGCAAGCCTTTGGCTACAACAAGTAGGCTCTGTGCCACAAGTTATGGTGAATACTCCTATTAGCCGTGACAGATTGGTTCAATTTTGCTAAAATGACATTTTGACCCTATTTAACTTGTTTTTAATGCTCAAACACTTTTTATGCTTCATAAACTATTTGTACTATAATTTTAAATGTTTTAAGGGCCTAATTTTTTGTATTTTCTGAACTTAAGTTATTTTAGGATCCCATTTGCTTAAAATGTTTTAAAATTTATCTTTGAAACTTTCACATAGTCGAGGTTGATCATATCTTCCTATGCTTAGTCCCTTATTTGATTCAATGGCTTTAATAGTTAGGTAATTATGTGGTTGATGTTAAAGGACATTACAAAAACCTTGATCAATACCTTACAGTATCTATACATGTCTTTTCCCTCTCTAGGAGACAATGAACTTCCTTGACGTAATCAAAAGTAGAATCAAAATCCTTAACTATAACATTCATGTATTATTTGATTCAGGTACTACGCATTCATTTGTATTTGATACTTGTGTTAATAATTTGAATTTTCATGTATGTGTATCACCTTTTGCTATGAATGTGTCTACCCTGGCTGGTGTATCTGTAATGACTGCTAAGGCTTGTTTGAATTTAAATGTCAAATTTGAGGATTGAAAGACTACCATAGATTTAATTGTCTTGCCATTAAAGGGTATAGATATAATTATGGGCATGAATTGAATGTCTAAGAATGGGGCTATTCTTGACTATCAGCAGAAGAGTATATCTCTCTCGATACTATAAATGACTCCTGTTAAGGATCAAGGTCCATTATTTTTATCAGCAGCATAAGTGGACAAATATGTAATGAAAGAATATCAAGCCTATATAGTATTTTTCTCTATTCAACGGAGATAGAAGAAGGGGTGAGGAACATCAAGATTGTGAAGGATTTCAATGATGTGTTCCCGGATGAAGTGTTTGAATTTCTTACAGGATGTAAAGTGGAGTTTTCCATTAAATTAGTACTGGGCATGAGGCAAATCTCAAAGGCTCTTTACTGAATTTCTCCTATTCAATAAAGAGGGTATCTTAAGGCCATAACATCTCATAATATGTGATTTTGAAGAAGTCGTGATCCAAAAGTGAGTATAGTAGCATTGGCCAAGCATTTCCTCACAATTAGAGATTTTGGGTAGTTTATTCATACAAACAAACCTATTGATTAAATAGCCTATAGTTTTAATCAAAGATATTAGGAGGATATAAGGATAGTATTGGTCATGCCTTGCATTTTCATAGTTATTAGTATTTTAATTAATGGCTATTAGTATTATGACTAAGTATGATTGATGGATATTATGTTTGTATAATGAGATTATTTTGCCACTTGTATTGCTATAATTGATTGATTTGCATTTTTATAGGCAAGATGTACCTTACTTATTAAGTGGTTGTTACTTATTAAGTACTCATCCCTCTTTCTTCAATAACTTATAAGAACTTGTTCTAGTCAAGATTAGGGAAAAGCACCGAAGGCTTAGGAATAGCATTTCATAACCATAAGCCTCCTTTGTTTTTTGATCACTTATGTGTATTTAAATTGATATTGCCAATAAGGGGTTCATTTTGAATATACTTGCACTATAATAATATGCATGATTTGAGTTGTTGTATTTTGGGCTCTAGAGTCATTGTTTTGTAATTGAATTAATTCATCAGGACTAAAATACCAGTACAACTATGAATTTGACTATATGCATGATTGTGAGTAGTTATACAGGGATATGATATGGAATTGCCTCCCTCTTTTATTTTTTAGATTAAGAGGTTAGGGGTTAAAGATATGATATGTGTGTAGTTGTGATGCTATGATGTATTGCACAGGTTATGCTGAGCCTATTGAGTATGGTTTAGGGGTGTATGTGAGTTTTTCACACTTAGTTGAAAGTCTGGACACTCAAGATGTGTTTAAAGTGTGAAAATGTGTGAACTTGCAAATGTTTGTCCAACTTTTGATTGAGATATCATTTAAAAGTGGAACTAATGCCATTAGCTAAAGCTTTAAAAGAGCTTTCTGTTGACACTTAGATCATCTCAATTGAAAATCGGATGAAGAAATAGGATGCATTGGAAATGTTTTGTCAAAATGATATCAACATTACCATTATCGGCACATAGAAGGGAGGTAATGGTGCATGAGCAGCATGCCATGGCACACCTTCTTGCTTATGCTGAATTGTCATTTTTAACCTAATTTCTAATGTTCTGAACATTATTTGATATCCTATGCTTTCGTACTTATTTTTATTATGATTTAAACTTCTTAAAGTTATATTTGAAGTTATAAATCTTGGAATCTCAAAAAAATTATATATTGATATTTGAATGTTCCAATATTGTTTCAAATGTTTCAACTATAGTTGAGTAATGTGGGTTAGGCCCATTATTACCATAGAGATTTTGGTTAAGTGATATGATAATAAAGGTAACCTTGTACTTTTTTGGATAAGATATATGTATTATAAGTTTATAGTGATATTGTTTAGGCTTATGAACACCTTGCCATATTTATGAATTACATGAATTAAAATTTTTAGGCCCTATCTAGATAAATTTAGTTTGGTTCTTATCTATGACATCCTTATTTACTCCAAAGATAAAGAAGATCATAAGCTTTATGCGATATAAAAATGTTGAGAGAACATAAACTTTATGCGAAGTTGAGTAAGTGTGAATTCCAACTCAAAGAAATGAAGTTCTTAGGCTATGTATATATCAAGAGAAGGAGTAGCAATGCATCCTAGTAAGGGCGATATAAAAATTCCACATGGTGTAACCACCATCGAGATTTATGCACACCACGAGATTTATGCACAATGGTTGGTATATTTGATTACGGTGCGTGCGCACAATGGTTGGCATATTTGATTGCAGTGTATTCGTGTCCATTGTCTCTCAAGGATGGCATATGTGAGCATGCTTACCTTTGATCAATGGTTTCCTATGAGGGAGGATGTGGGTCATGGCAGCTATGATACCTTAGTATTTAAGAAGGGGAATCCATAGTTCGAGAATGGGGAGCAAGCACCTTGGCCAGGTAACCCTCCACAATTAGGGAGCAACTCTAAACCAGTCACATAGGTTAGTCCTATATAATTTGATAGCCCATAAATTTAGTCAAAAGATATAAGGAGAGGAATAAGGATGAAATGCATATAATCATACATAATTATCATCATTGCATTATATGCCTTGTGATTAATAATTAATAGTCTTATAATACATTATGAATATTGAAAGATTGCTAATTGTAATTTCTTGCCTTATATGCTTGTATTTGCTACACTTTTATATACTTGAATTTTAGTGCCTTGATTACTAAGATTGTATAATCTCGCTCTCATTTGTTAACATATTTTTAGGGGACGTTAAGGTGAAAGGAAAAGGGGAAGCCTCTGAGGTCAACTTAGGGATTAAAGTCTCTATTCTTCTTGTAGTGTAATTGAATATACATTTTACCAACTTAGGGATTAATTTTAATATGTTAACTATTTATCATTTGCATGTAGCCTATTGTTTAATTTAGGCAATTTTTAGTTATTAGGCCTTATACTTGAGAAAGGCCATTATTGCATATTTATAGTTATGATTATAAGAATGTATGAGTTGAATCATTTCTAAGTAGTAAATTATGATGGTTTAAGAAGGGAGACACTTAAGGGTACTTGTAGTATTAAAAGTTTGTTTTGTATTCAATGTTCTAAGATCCTCATATGATACTGAATTGTAGTGAAATTGGAGCCATTAGGTAGAAATTTTTTTAGATTATATCTATTTGATCATCCGGATCACCTAAATCAAAGATCTGGGCTATTAACTAGGTGATTTAGAAGTTATTTTTCTTTTTACTATGTTGCAACATTTTGTACTGTTAAAAGGCTTTTGCTGCAGTAAATGTGTTCTTAGTCGTGGTGGTTGTGTTGCTTCGAGTTGGCCGTGATAAAGAAGGTTGTTGGCCGTGGCAAATGGATTATGTACCACTTGTGAAAGTCATCCTAAAGTCACAACTTTCACCGCTGTCAGCAAGATGTTTCATTTTATTTATCTAAAAATGCTTGGGTAGGATGTATATATACTAAGAGCTCGACCCAGAATGCATTTTACACACTTTTAGATATATTTAGAGCTTGGTTGTGCTAGGATTTAGGCATTAAAAGAGTTGGGATCAAGAGATTAAAGCTTTAAAGATATTTGAAGCTCATCTTCTTAAATTTTTCTATTCCTCTTCCCTTTCCTCTCTTGTAATCTAAAATGGGTCCAAATATTTGGTGTATTTGTCATCTATGGAAGCTTATGCGTAGCTAAACTCTTTGTTCTAGGATTATTTGAAATTCTTGTATAGATTAACATTAAGTTCCTCCTCTTTTTTGTGATTAATGAGGTGTGTGTGTTTATTTTACTCTTTTCTTAATACTTCTAAGTGATTGGCTACCACTTAGATATTGGGTTCACTTGATTGATATCTAAAAGGGCTAGATTGAATGTAGAACTTATGTAAAATAATGTAAGAACTTGATATTTACATGTTAAATAGATAATTTTGTTAGTAAGATAGAGATATATTTGCTAGCTTTGTATAGCCATATTAGATTGGTGTTTAAAATTGAGTTTTATTAATTATAACAAGAGATCGCGCAATTAATTTAACTAAACACCTGTTCATGACTTGAGAAAACTTGTTCAAGTATTTTTAGAACCCTAATTAACACATATCTTCATTAAAAGCATTTATGAGAATGAATAATTTTGATGTTATGAAATATAAAAGGGGATAAATAATCCTAAGTCCCAATTTCTGCTTGAAATTTGTGAATCAATTACTTTTGTTTATTTTCTAATGTTATTTTAGTTTGCAAAATTAACTTTCTCTTGTAATTATATTGCTAAGTTTTTTGCTTGATCATTGTTTTTAAATAAATCTCCAAGGGAATGATACTTGACTCTTATTATATTACTTTTCATAACTTGTGCACTTGTGGAGAGCAACAAAGAACTTTTGGGATCCCAATATTTAAAAATGGTTTTTAGAACTTTGATTTAACTTTAACCATGGTTGATCTTATTATAAGGGCTATTCATTTTAATTGGGTTTAGTGTTGGATAATGATGGAAGTCATCAAACAAGGCATCCTTGCCTTGGTGGATGGCTGAAAAACTCAATGAGATTTTAAGCCTCCACTTGGCCTAGTTGGCCCAATTACCATCCTAGCCTATCATAAATCTATATAAATGATCCAATAAGTCCATTAGTAATCTAAAAACATAATTAAATTATTTCACCAATTTCACAAATTTGCCCTTAATTAGCTTGTAAATTTTAGACTAAGAATTTGGGGTGTTACAAGGAGGGAGTCTCATGTTGTACAGGATTCATTATAAATAATTTAGCCAATTAGATTGTGGGTTTCAACTCAATTGTAGGTAGCTTTCCACCTACGATTATTGAAATTCTTGGAATTATCTAATAGTTTGAGCTTTGTGCTAACTTGGGATTTCAATAAGTGAAGGCTTACACTGATTGTGTAGAGGCCATAAATATCATCAACTACTGGGATATTGACCAACATCCTTACAAAAACATTATTGATATGCTAGATATTTATTGTATGGGAGTAGCAATATCTCCTTAAAGTTTTTTTTAGAGAAGTTATCTATTGTGCTCATTTATTAACTAGTCATGCTATTAGTTTGACTAGTGCTCTTTACTCTTTTGATCAACTCCTACCTCATTGTAAGGAGGCAGTAAGTGATGATAAGAGAGAAGCCTATTTTGGGACTCCATTGTAATCTTTTAATTAATGTTACTAGGTAATGTATTCAAAAAAAAAATATCAATGGTATATTTTTTAAAAAAATAAAATCCTTGAATGACATTAATTAATGGGTTAAATGGAGATTTGGACTTTAAACTATAAGCCTAGAGAAAATTTGAATTCTAAACTTGTATACGATACATTTTAAACTTTGAACAATTAAATTGAAAGCAATCTTGCCCCAATTGTTAATTAAACAAAATGTCCATCACTTTTAAGTGGTAAGGCTCATATATTTTAACATCTCCCTCCTCTCTCTCTCTTCACCCTCTCTTTTCCCCTCCCCCACTCTCTCTTAGCATCTCTCTTCTCCTACTATTTAGAACTCTTGCAATAACTTATTCTCCAGCTCCTTCTCCTACTTTCGTGGCAAGTCTTGCCCAAATAACTAGCACCATGTCATCCAAATGACAAATGCATTGCAGTTGAGGGAAGAAGATGATAATAGGAAGCTTCATGGGGATTAAAACAAGTTTCTAAAAGAAGGATAGAGTGCTCTGGTTCTTTTAAAAGTAGCCTTGAGGGTGAAGGTGAACCACCACCACAACCTAACACCTACTGTTATATAAAGAATGTAAAAATCTATAAGGATAGTAAGGAAGTTAATGACACCATGGAAGATGATTGCTCTTTACCTTCTAACAAAGAAACTCACGTGTTTACTATCTTTCCTTTTGATACAGTTCCTAAAACTTAGGAAGCTACTAAGGTTGTTACTTTAAAGAATATTGTTCCATAAGAAACTATAGTGCCCGTACCCACTTTCAAGGATAAGCTACTTAATACATGCTAGTAACAATAAAGAAGAGGCATATATCAAACTTGAAAGAAGGGATGTCACCATTAGTTCAAATGATAGCATTCCAATGATCACCTTCTTGACTTGTGTTCTTGAGGTCAAATTGCATGTTAGAGTTGCCGGGAAAGAGCATGACTGCCATCTTACACGACTATTGTGTGGGGTAGAGGTGGAGGGTTAGCTCCTAAGAGCTTACGATCAGCTTCAAGCAACCAATTGGGATTTTCATCTTCCAAGAGATAACGAGAAGAAGCCTTCAATGTCAAATCCAAATCATTGGTGCTGAAGACTAAGAGGAAGGAGCACAGAGAGAGGACATTGACAAACAGAGTTGATAGTAGTAAGAGATGTGAGACAGAGACAAAAAGGGAGAGGGAGAGGAGAAAGGGAGAAGAGAGAGGGAGAGGGAGAGGAGAGAGAGTGAGAGAATGCAGGAGGAGAGACGAATCAGGTGAGGAGGAGAGTACACATCTAGCCCCACTACTCGAAAAATAATAAACATTTGCCCCACATTAACAAATCTACAAGTATGAGTGTTTAGGGGTTAAAATGTACCAAAAATGTGTGTAGAGTTCAAATAGCTTCTGAACCTATGATTCAAGATTCATATTACCATTTAACCCTTAATTAATTGCATTGATTTGTATTATAATTGACTATCTCCCTCTACTACTCCCAATACTCCTGTTGGTTTTGTATGAGTTTGTCAAAAATAATTATAAAATGTAGTCTATTACATGTATCAATGTTTTATTTGAGATGTCTAGTCTTTTCTTCCCAGCTTGAAAAATATAATTATTATCAGAAAAGTCAAAATATTAGCCCACAATTTCCTTTTTCTATTGGCTGCATGTCCTCTTCCAAAAAAAAGCTAAAATCCCT
Organism: Prosopis cineraria; assembly: GCF_029017545.1. Classification (NCBI taxonomy): domain Eukaryota; kingdom Viridiplantae; phylum Streptophyta; class Magnoliopsida; order Fabales; family Fabaceae; genus Prosopis; species Prosopis cineraria. Next base: position 37,543,667 of record NW_026555337.1, on the reverse strand, counting down.
AAAAATCTTAGAATGGAATTAAAAAATAAAAAAAATTGAACAACCTAAATTACATCTAATAAAAAAAATATGACTGCGATAATACGAGCAGTAAAAAAAATAACCACAATAGTAATAATATGATAATCGGATTTAAAATTTTGGCATTTTTATGTAGATATAGAAGAAAGTTAGTAATTGCTAAAGAAGTATGTGATTAAGCTTCATCCTAAACAAAAGCTAGAAAATAGCATGATTCGTATTTGATTTGATTAATAACTCACAACTCTCTCTCTCTCTCTCTCTCTCTCTCTCTCTCTCTCTCTCTCTCTCTCTCTCTCTCTCTCTCTCTCTCTCTCTCTCTCTCTCTCTCTCTGAGCCAACGATTAACGCCACAAAGTGATTGATTTGGCTTGGCCCTACTTTGAAACCGAATACTAATCAATACATGTGATTATAATAATGATAAGAAATTAAAAAAAAATTAGTTTTAAACTTCGCATCAGAGCCTGTATTGAGTGCAATAATTGATCAAGATCATGAGCGTGCATTGTAGGCTAGCATTAATTAGACAATGTTAATTCTAAAAGGATTTGATTATCAATCATTTTGTTGTTTTAATCAAGGTCATCATTGTTCAAAGTATGAGCAATAATACCTCTTTCGAATATAAGCAAACATATGTTAATGTACCTACCTCAAAAAGATATAAGTACATGATTAAGGTGTTTGTGTTGATTATATAAATGTATTGGGGATATTGACTTTTGTATTTATCATAATATACGATATAGAGAGTTTGATAATTCATATAAAGATTCTCCATTATTAGATGCTTAAATAAATTATGTTGTCCGAGTTTGTTGGGTTACAACTGAAATAGTATAATCCCTAATCCATAAATTTTAAAATATAACAGTTTGTGTTAAAATGATAAAATTAATTGTTCGCTACATGCAAATTTATCATTCATGCCCCATTCTTATGACTCCCTTAGCTTTAGTTATTGTTATATGTGTCATATTTTTAAAGGTTTATGCTTCAATTTATGAGGCGTTTTAAGAATATTAAAATTAATTATTGTATACTGAAATACTGATAATGAATAAAAATTCTTTTGAAAAAAGAAAAACGCAACAAAACAACTATCCTACATTACAAAAACAAAAAGAGCATAATTCCTCTAAAGGCAGAAAATGAAGATCCAAAGGCATTACAAGAGAACGTTTTGCAAGACAATCAGCTTCAACATTTTCATTTCTATAAATGTAACCAAAATCAATAGTTCAATCTTAATAAAGTAGATTCTCTCACTCTTGTATCAAATCCCAATTAGCATGGATATCATTATTTTTGTCTTTAATCAAATTCAAAGCCTCTAGTGAATCACCTTCCAAACCCATGAATACCACCATTTTCATTTTTAATCAAATTTAAATCCTCTAATGAATCATTTTCAAAACTCACCTTCATGTGTCCACTATCTCAACCTTTTCATAAACTAATAGAACAAGCTTAAAGTTCAACTACAAGAGAATCTCCCTTAAAAATTTTAAGCAGAAAATCTTTTAGGGGAGATTGATAATTGTTATTAATGACACGTCCATCTCGTATCATTATTGAGATGGAAAAAAGCACCATCAACATGAACATTTACCCAACTTCCTAACAATCTAGAAAAGGTTTTCACATTCTTCGTGACACCCTTAATCTTCACTTGTTTTAAACTCAGTCTCAACCGTTCCTCATTATATTAAAAAACAATAGCATTCGTCATGGAAAAAAATAAAATTATTTGATTCTGAGTCAATAAATGATATATTTGAAAAAAAAAGAGAATATTTTAACAATATGAATTTATCTTAGGAAATGTGATGATATATTTTTTAAAAAAAAATTGGAATATTTTAACTAAGAATGAAAATCGGTCGGTCCAGTGCCGAAATAAAACTGATCAATTAAATGACATTAATAACTTGCATTACATCAAACTGAATCAGTTTATAAAACCGAACTATGATCAAACCAAATTTTGATAGTTCAGTTTGGTTCATCACTTCGGTTATTAGATTTTGCAATGAGCTCCTTATATTTATTCGTTCGTTCACCATATTTGTTTTTTTAAAAAAAGGAGTGTGACAGACATTGCCTCCCTGGGACCGGGGCGTGTATAAAAATGGGCTTGCAAAATGAGAACAATCCATTCTAATTTGTTGCTTAAATATAAAAATCATGCAAAAAAAAAAATACAACAGCAAAAATGCCACAAAACCACCAAGAACTAGAAGAGGGAGTAGGAAAAATATTTAGGTAGATTCGGTGTATCATATCATTTATAATCTGTTCAATTAAAATACTCTAAATAATTTAAATAAAATCTTGTGTCATGTTTTTTAATTGATTTTATTTTTATAATAGAATGCAAATTTAATTTATTACCTTTTCTCTCTATATTATTATTAATATTAAAATTAATTTATATTTAATACCATCTAAATGTTATGTTTTTATTGGAAGAACTACAAATGATGTCGTACATCCGATCTATCTAAGTATTTACTAAGGAGATGGAATATAAAATATAAATGTTTATTTTTTAAAGTAAAAAATAAAATAAACTATATATAAAAACTAATAAACCATATATATGTAGGAAAAAATATATAAATATTTAAGTCAGTGTAGATCAAATTGAATTGATCAATCAAAATTTTTAAATTTTAAAGAAATTTAATTTGATTTGGTTAGATTTTCAGTTATTTACTCACCATTAATTTTAACAATGTCAACTAATTAAAAAAAAAGGGGAGTGTATTAGTTTCTTATTTATTTGTATTTTAAACAACGATCCGAGAATTCGTTTCTCATTTCTTTTTTGTTTTAACGTTCATAAAAAAGGAAATAGCGTAATATTTTTATTCATTTTTATATGGCATGTAATGTAATTGTTTCCTTTTGGTCAATAAAATGTAATTATTTCATTCCGTTTTGTGTCTTTCATTTTTAAAAAAAAAAAAAAAACAAAAATCTCATTCTCATGTCTTTATCATATAGTCATATGAGGGGAAAAATAAATCCAGTAACAGCCAAGAAAAATTGAATCTAATAGAATAAACTAATCCCTCATAATATAATAAATTAAGGTTCAAATATCTATTAAAAAAAGTGTCTATATTTAATATCTGGTTATGTATAAAATAATTTTATAACACATTATAAGTTCGAGCATACAAATATTTTTTTTTAACAAAAATCAACTTTTGCAAATAATTTTTTCAAAATAATTGTCATGGTTTTTTTAAAAAAATTATCTAGACAGAATTTGCTGTGAATTTTATTTTTTTTATTTGTGTATTATTTTTTTAAGAAAAATGATAATAAAATCTTCCTGAATTATATAAATGACAATATAATCCTTTAAAATACCATAATTTCACTGAAGTCTTAGAGACTTCTATGTTAATAAATTTTAAATTAAAGAAATTATTTATCTCTATTGATAATTTGTAATTTTTTTGTTCTACTCTTGCCATTTTTTGAATAAAAGTTGTTATTTTTTAAACAAAAGTTATGATTATGACTTTTATTTTTAGAACCTTTTTTCAATAACAAAAATTGCACTTCACAAGTTATAATTTCTTATTCAACTCTGATAATTTATAAAATAAAATTATTATTTTTAAGTAAAATTATGATTAAAGTTATTATTTTTAGACATTGTTTATATTAAAAAAATGAAGTGAGGAATTGGGCAATAAAAAAAAACAAGAAAAGAAGCGAGGGCATGAAAGGAAGACAAACCAAAAAGAAAAAAAAGGAAGAATTTCATTTAAGGACTATGAAAACAACTTATCTTCATATAATTTTTAAAGATTTTCAAAATATCAGTTTAGTTTATAGAACTAAATTAAAAATAAGTTGAAAGTAGAAAAGATCAAAACACCCTCAATTCAAATATTTAAAAAAAAAATCATCAGCTACCGTCGCCAGGTCTCCCTTATCAATATTAAGCATACTTGTTAAAATATATTAGGCTTTAATTGTATAAAATTTTGAAATCTCTACTTTAATGAATATTGATAAGGGAGACCCGACTGTCATCGCTTTTGTTATCTGACAAATGTAATTTTTTATGCAAATTATATATTCATGTAACAAGTGATAATAGCTAATTAAAAAATATCGTTGAGGAATTAACAAGTAATTTGGTTGCTTTTTCAAAATAACAGTTAAATAAGTCTTGTTATGGTATTAACAAGTCAAGCTATGTAATTAACAAGTATTGTTTGTAATTAACAAATAAAGTTACATGATTAACAGTAATGTAGTTCAGTTAAAGAAGTCATGGATTTAATAAGTAAATTCAAATAAATAACAAGTTCTATTAAAGTATTAACAATGACAGTTACGCGATTAGCAAGTAATGTAGCTCTGTTGTGGGAGTCACAAACTTAATAAGAGAGTTAAGTAATTAACAAGTCCTGTTAAGATATTAACAAGTATAGTTATACAATTTAACAAGTAATATATTTCTGTTGCAAGAGTCATAAGGTTAACAAGGAAAGTTAAATAATTCACAAGTCTTGTTAAGGTATTAACAAGTAGAGTTATACAATTAACAAATAATGTAATAATTAAGTAGTTTAGAAACAAAGTTTATTTTATATATATATATATATATATTAATTTTATACATGATATGATTGAATGGGTTGGGTGACTTGGTGGTCTAAAATTTTTTGATAAACTAAAGAGTCTTGGGTTCTACACCCACCTTGGCCATCTTTGAAAAAATTAATTCTCCATAATTCTCTAGCTACCGCCGATATCAACGGCTGGTGCTCCAACAATAGAGGTCTAGTGGCTATCATTGTCGATGAAGCTCTAGTCACCAGTGGCTGGTGTTTTTTTTTTAATATTTGAATTGAGAATATTTTAATTTTTTTTATTTTCAACTTATTTTTAATTTAATTATATAGGATTGAATTGATATTTTAAATTTTTTAGAAGTTACTTAAAGATAAATTACTTTTTATCTTTAAATGAAATTTTCCTCAGAAAAAAAGCACGCAAAGTGAATATGAAAAAATTCAAAAAAATTTAAAAACAGAGAAATGATAATAATGAAATAAAACATATTAATGGATATAACAAATGAAAAGACAAGATGCCCAAACGGCAAAACAAGTAAGAAGCACCTAAAGCTGAAAACGACGTGCGCATTTATGGCCCCCCTACCTTCCCACCCTCCCTCGGCGGAAACCATTTCTTTTTCTTTCCCATTTCATTAAAAAAAAAAAAACTCATAATTAGTTGGGCCCCTTTTTCTCCCCATCTCCCTACCTATTGAAGAAATAATGAATCTTAATGTTTGTAGTTTAAGAATAATAATTAACCTTTTAAAAATTATAAATTTAGACTAAATAAATTTTACACCTGTACGATACATGAGAAAATTAAAACGAAATTGTCTAAAGACATTCAAGATATAAACAATAATTTATTTTACTCTCATACAAATTATTTTAGAATTTACTGTTTGGTACTTATTAAAAATATAAAAATAATTTGATAATATTTCAAATGCAATGAAGAGCCTCCAATGGATCGTTGAACCAAAATAGATAAAAAAATATTAATGCGTTATTACAAAATGTATTTTTAGAAAATATTTTATTAAAATTTTAATACTAAACAATATTGTGAAAATCAAATTGGTCATTGAACTAGTTAAGTACTAGTTCACAGTTTAATAATCAGACCACAATCTAAACTAGGTCCAACCAATCATAAATAAATTGATATATTTTAAATATTATATATTTTAAGTAAAAAGAAATAATCATATATAATAAAAAAAATGAATATGTAAATTTCAAGCAACATAATTTATAATTTATGACTTCATTTTCAACCAAGATGTATATAATTATGAGAAAATTTGCTTAATGGCCTCAAAAAATACAACTTCCATAAATTATGGAAGAAGTTTTTGAATATTTTGGAATATGGCCCATTTAAAAATAAATTAGATGTGTTTTTACTCCTTTGTCCTCAAATCTGTTCAGTTATTTTTAATAATTGATGTTATTTTATCTAAGTTTCTTTGCTTTTATTTCTTCATCCAGACGGTTATTTTCACCATCTTCACTAGGGATCGCAAACGTATCTTATCGTACAGTGCTTGCCTCTCTCTGTTTATCTTCTCTGTTTTTCCCAAACATTGTCATCACATTGAACAAGAAACTGCATTATCGAATAGAAATTGTCTTGTATTCATTTTTCTGGAGGTTGAAGAGAATCATCCATAATCGAATTTCCATCATCTTCATATATTTAGGTAATATATCCATTAAATCAGTAAATTATCTGTTCCTAATCTATTTTTTGTTATCATTGATCATGCAATTTGCTTGAATTTCGAATACAAAACATATTATTTTCTCACTGTTCATGATTTTTTATTTTTTATTTCAGGTATTTGATTTTCTATGATTAGCTAAGGCGTCTGTAATTTTTTTGAACCTAGTTTGATTTGATTTGGGTGAAGGAGTATGACGTTTTCATGTTTCTAATTAACATTATTATATCATTGATATACTATAGTTTCTCATTGATGGCATTTTCGTATTTCTAATTAACGTTAGTATATCATTGATATACTATAATATCCATTGATAAGTAATATCAGTGATAACTTACCAACACTATGTCATCTTATAGATATGGGGATACTTAATGTCATAATTTCTTATGACAGAAAATGGGATTTGAACAACCGTTACTTCGATATAGGGTAGGGTGTCTTCAGTTCTGAATAACAGAGAAATCAAAAGGTCTAAGCATATGATATACAGCCCTACATCAAGGATTTTGCGAAAATACCTGGTGAAGTATAATGAATTTTCCTCTTTGGCGCCATTGATAGAATATCTGTAAAATCCTCACTTGAACTCTGGCTTGAGTGACACAGTGTCACCGAACTTCCTCACCCTAAAGTTATAGCAGTAGTTGTTCCTCACCTTGGCAGCATTTTTTATTTTTGACACTAAATTTGTAGTAACAAGTCTGCCTCGCTTCACCTTGCCTCGCGTTCGTGTGTTTTTCCAGATGAATGTAGAGCTTCAGTCTACCTCACCTAGCGTTTGTGTGGTGTCCTTGCTAAATCTCTAACTTCATTTGTCCACCGATAGCAGCTATTTCATTGCCTGCTGTCAATTTCTTCACCTACAGTCCAAACACATAGCACTGCCTCCAGGTCTTCGTGTGGTGCAAGCAAAATGCCGTCTCCTAGTCTCCAAGTTTCCGGTTTGAGAAAGGCAATTAGGGTATTGTAGTCTTTGAGGGTTATTTCGTCTTTTACTCCTGAGGGAAATTAGCAGATCGGCCATTCTCTTAATTTAGGAAATGGTGAGTTATTAGTTTTATTTAGCTACATAATATTGGCTAAATATGCTAAATCCCCATGTAATTATTTCATAATTTATAATTTATAACTTTAAAATGTATACATATATACATAATGCATACATATTTCTTGCATTTTTTCATTTCATCATGTTTATTAGATATAAATATGTATAAATTATATTTTAAAAATATGAATTAAAAATAAATAAATAAAAAGTAACATGGCCAGCTCAACTAATTTTTTCGCTAGTTTTATCAGTTTTGGCCTGTTCAACCGGTTCATGAGCAATTTGTAGCAAAAGAGATTTTTAGGTGTAATCGAATTGGACCTATGATTAGTACAATCAATCAGGCTGGCCAGTCCAATTTGATTTTGTTAACAGTACTAAACAGTCACAATAAACGATGTTATATAATAAAATTAAAAAAATTAAAAGAAAGATTAGGGGAAAATGACAATCAAGGACCCCCTAAGGTCATTAATTACAACTAGTCCAACCTTAAATTATTGAAATCCTAATAATAGACCATAGTCCTTATTTAAAATATAATGTGAATAGTCTGCCCTTAAAATTGACTTTTAAAAATGATTTAAGAAAAAAAAATGTCTCATTTATTAGTACAAAATTGCTAGTGCACATTGAAGAAAAATATATGAACAAAAATGTACTTTAATCCTAAAATTTATTGGGAACTTGATGTCTAAATATGTACCAATTACATGAAATTCTTCTAATGAGTTATACTATTTTTTTTCCTTTTTATCGTTTGTTATACAATGCTAGTGACTTTATTATCTTCATTTGAATACTTCTTTTTTGTAAGGAAACTCCATTTAAATTTTAAGTACTTTCCCTCTTTTTTATTATTGGAAAAACCGTCATATAATTCATTATTTTTTAAAACAAAACTATAAAATTCAAAAAGCATTTATGACACTTTTTTTCAAATTGCCCTTGTGTAGGATAGAGTCTTAAAAATAAGTTATAATATTATTTATGACTTATGAAATAATTTGACTTATTATAAATGGAGTATTTAATAATATTATTAATATTGATGATAATGATAATTGATAACACATGCATGTTCCCGCCATTGTGCGTCTTTTTTTTCCAACTAAACAAATTGACACCTTCCAAACCATCCAAAAGCATCATCTTTTTTATTTTTATTTTTTGATAAAGAAGAGCATCATCTTTTAATGTCAATGGAAAATGACTGCTCTTGTTGGACTTTTTTGTTCAGTTCCCTCCATAGGTGCCATTCCATAGTAGGCCCTTTCCACCCATTCCTTCCTCTATTATTATTATTATTATTATTATTATTATTATTCATCTCTCCTTCTCAGACCATGATATATATTAACTTTTAAAAGCTTTACTTGATTCAATATATAATATATTATATAATTGTTTATAATTATTTTTTTAATTATAGCCTTACTTTATTTGTTATTTTTTTAAAAAAATTATATATTAAAATTTCAATTGTCATAATTAAAGTAGGGCTGTGCAGAAAAACTTTAAATCCGGTCTGTTTGGTCCGACCCAGTGTGACCCGGTCAGACTCGGTCTTGAAAAATTCAACCCGAACAAAAGAATGGATTGAACGGGTCAGACTGCACATACGGGTCAGACCAGACTAGAGACTGCTCTTTCGGACCAATCAGTCCGGCCCGGTCCAGGTTATTTTTTTAATCTTAAATATTAAATAATTATATTATTTACAAAAAAAAAGATCTTACTTAGTTGAGCCCAATAACAGTACCCTCACACCTCACGTGCATGCTTCAGACTCGGTCTCTGAACTCTGAAGTCTGATAGCCTTATTTGTCATTTCTCCATTTCTCCATATCGCATGAAAATATGATTATAGGGTAATTTAAACAAAAATAAAATACAAGAGACAAAAAAATGAAAATCTTACATTTATAATTAACACAAATCTCTAACTAGCTCTTTGACACTTGCAAGAATAAAAAAAAACAGTAGTAATATTTATAGGTATTGAATAGTATGACACCTTTTTTGTACTTATAATACGCGAGAAAGATAATTATTTATACTCTAAAAAACTGAAAGAAACATAATTAATCTCATAACAAGGATCATGTGCAATTAAATAGTGCTTGCTTTGAAACTCAAACGGTAGTAAGCTTATGATATTGATACAAGTGAATAGGAAAGGGGATATGAGGGCCTTTTTTTTTTGGAGAGTTTTGGATTCAAGAAATTGGATTGGTCCAGTAACCCGGTGGACCAAGTCCAACCCGGTCCAGGTCCCAGGTCCAACAAGACTAGACCAGTTTTTGGACTGAAAATTCTAACCCAGTCTCCATTCAGACTAGACTTCGGGTTGACATCCAACCCGATCCAATCCGATATTTGTGCAGCCCTAAATTAAAGTACTTATATGAGGGTATATTTGAAAATATGAATTTTTTTTTCCAAAAGGTTAAGAGTTTACCTTATTTTTTTTAGAACTATAACGTATTGTAGTTGTCAATACTGCATTAAAGTGCATAATGTCTAATCTCCATACACTTGGCCTCCTCATTTGATATCACACATCCCAATTTTTTTTCATAGTCCGGCAAGACATGTTTGCTAGGGTGGGCTCCTACCAAGTGCATTTGGAAGTATGATGAATCATCAATTTGACCATTTATTTATATCTTGTAAATAACATGATTTGTTGTGAATTTTATATTTTATATTGAGTACATAAAATGTTAAAAATATAAATTAATTATATTTTACATGAGAATATAAATTAAATTTCACTAATTTTGGTATATTTTGTATTAATTATTGACTGATTTATCAGAGCTTAATTAGTTTTTATTGATTTTAATTTTCACAGTACTTTAAAAGTTGGATCAAAATCTAGTTTGATATTTAATTGGTCGATTTTTACTTCCTTTTGCACCGTTTTATTATTTCTTTGTATTAAAAAATAAATATTGGGAAATATAAAAGTAAGAATAAAAAATTGAAATTTATATATCTTTTTTTGCCAAATAACAAATAAAACAGACATGACATTCATCATTTAAGTCTCAATTTTTGTAATTTTATTTTCCCCTTACATTCTTTTAGCGAAACATGCCTTTCAATTAATAAATTTTTCGTTGAAATTATGTGTTATATATTACTATTGACGCTATATTTATTATTAAGTATGAAATAATGTTTTAGTTATCTTCATAAAGTTATTATAGGATAACTATTTTAGTTTTAAGCCTAAGGTCACTGAAATTGAAATTATTATTATTTTTTACAAGTGACCTTTTTACATGGCTCAATCCATAACACTATAATACTTAATTAATCAGTTGAAACCAATATTATAAATAATTATATTAGTTCAACCACTCCTCGTGTATTTTTCTGACGTTGGTGGAAAAGGAATAGTGTGATTATGGCCTGAATGTGGTTTAGTGGATAAAAATATAAAATACATTTTCAGACCCTCACATATATAAATATAAATTTAATTTAAAAATAAAGTAACGAGCGTACAATAGTTAAATAAGGGAAAGAAAAGCAGAAAAAATATTAAGATTCGTCCAACCAAAAAGAAAAATAAAAAAAGAACAGAATGGACAATCAAAGACCTGTCTTCATGCAATGTATGGAGACTTTAAAAATTAATAAAAATTAAATATTTAGTAAATATCAATTTGATAATTTTATAAAAATAGTAATATTAAGAATATACTGGATTATAACATAGAGTATTTTTTAAAAGTCTTGTATGGTTCAAAGTATAGAGAGGTCACTTTTATAGATGTTTTTTCAATTATACTTCTACTTCATTTATTATTCTTTTTTAAAAAAGTGACATATTAGACTTTTAATTATTATTATTATCAAAATATTTATATGAGATATTTAATAAGGGTAAAATTAAAAAAATATAATTTTTTAAAAAAATTAAAATTTTAGCTAATAATTTTTTAGAACCGTAGATTAGTTACTTGAGTAACTTCTACATCTAAGGTCCTTAATTAATGCCACTATAAATTTGCTAAGCACCATGTTACATTCCACATCAGAGTAACTTGAAGAGAGTCTTGTTTATAGAGAGTATTGATCCTATGATAAAGTTGTATTAAAATCAAACCTAAGTTTGCTCCTTTGATGGGCCACTATGATGAGAGTTTCACATATTAGCTTAGTTGTGACGTCTCATATTAAAAGAACTTAAAAAAGATTCTAGTTATATAAATAGGTGCGTTGTGATGTCCTATATAAATAGATACGTTGCACACCTTAGTGAATTAATTTTTTGGAGAGAGAATAATGATTTTATAACAGCAAGGTCTCCACATTGAAACCACTCATTTTCGGCATATAGAAGCAATCTTTGCTGTTGGTTGTGGGAACTAATCTCAGCCACAAAATGATTGAGAGGCTTAGGGCATTTTGTTAGTTGTTTGGTTAACGGTGGTGGTTATCGGAGGACATGAGATGGTGATTCAATTCAAACATTTAAAAATTATGTGCCCAGCTAGTTTCCTTGATTTAATAAAAATCAGTTATTATAATAAAATCTATATTTAGATAATTTTTTCTAGAATTAAATCTAATAAATTAAAAATTATTTGGATTAATTAATAACAATCAATTCCTCCGGACATCCACACCAATAACCCCTGTTTCAACATTTTCTCTCAAGTTCTTCTCTCCCTCAAACAAGCTCTCATTTTTGCCTCTTGGTCATCAAATTGAAAGCCTACTTAGACACTAATCTGTATTACCTGGAGATTATCACTGTGGTGAGTTTTAAATGTTTGCTTTTAAAGTGAATTTTCATCGGCATATGACGGATTAGAGCCACGTTTTCTGGTTACATACATATGATTAACTTCCTTTGTGGTAACTTTATTTATGCAAATTTCATCGGCGTGTAAAAAGTAGTGGCTTGGGCTTGATGGGCAGATGTTTGAAATTGCTTGAAATAGATTTATGTTATATTGTTTCTGTCTTAAGTGGGTTGAAAATTTATAGTTCCATATCCTTATGAACAGGACAGAATCAGGATTTAAGAATGAGAAAATTAAAATTAAAAAATATATAGGAACAATTATATTAAAGTCCTATATAAAAAAATTAATTACTGTAAAGTCCATTGACAATTGAACTAAACTGCATTGACAACACAATCAGTTATCAATGCATTTTAATTCAGTTGTCAATGGACCTTGTAACAATTAATTCTCTTGCATGGGACCTAACTGTAATTCTTTCAAATATATATATATATTATAAAATTTTTATAAATTTTAAGTTGTCAAAAGTAGATAATACTTATATGATATAAAAAAAATTGAAAAAAATTGGGAGAGCTGTTGGTCTCTCCTCCCTCAGCTACTGCTTATGAAAATTGTTTTCTAGTTTTTATTTCTTTGAAAGTCGTACTTTTCTCAGTTCACACTATGAACATGTAGCTCTTTTCATGATTTGGCAATTGAAGGAGATGATAGTGACTTGCTCTGATATCTATGTATGTATACATACGAAGTTCATTAGCCATTTCGCTGTACTTGCAGAAAACAAAATTGAACAGGAAAATAATATAACTTTTAATCTTTTAATAATTATTGATTTGATCATTTAAATTTAATTTTTATCGATTTAATTCTTTAATTTTACCTCAATTACCAATTTGTTTCTCACTGTTTATAAAAGAGGTGACGCTGTTAAAATTTACTGATATTGATAAGAAAATATTGAAGATAGTCATGTAAATTAATAAAAAGAAGTGCCATTATTTGAGTAAAAAAAGACTTAAAAATTTTTAATAACAAGAGAACAAAACATACCATAATGGATTATATTAATGCAAATTAAATTGACTTAATGACTAATTTATTCTTATTTAACTACATATGCATACTAAGTTATTTTAATATATGTTATACATTAAATTAATTTGAGAGTTAATTTGTATTTTGAAATTTAAAAGATTAACATGATAATTTAAAAATAAAAAAATTAAATTTGAGGAACTAAACATTTTATTATCCCTTCAATCGGCCTAGTGATGAAAAGAAGTGCTCTTAAGTGAGGAAAAGAAGTGCTCTTATTTATGCTAATTTTTAAACTATTGTTTGTTTATCAATTAAATTTATGCTAGTTTTTAAAACTATTTTTTGTTTATCATTTAATGTGATAATCCTTTAGCCAAAAAAACATTTAATGTGATAATACATGTGCTTTCTTACTAATTAATATAAGTGCAGCATTTTGCATCAAAGTATTTCTGTCAACACTTTTCCAAATGCCCAACCAATTCCCCAACTCGTCTTTCTAGATTATCTTGTATCTTTCATTATTTAAATTTAAATAAAGACCTTTCATTATGCTTATTTAAATTTAAAGTTTTTAAATTTTTAAAATTATACTGCAGTCTAAGGGTATTAATTTGATATTAAATTTATAAAAAAAATAATAAAATTACTCTTTCATTTAAATGAATATCAGAATTGCTTTACTTATTTATTTATTTACGAAACATTGTTAATTTTTCTATTTCAATTGCTTATTTCATTAGAATGAAATCAAGTAAAAGACTAGCAATGAACATGTAATATAGAACAATGAATAAGTAAATTAGGTAATGAATAATAATTTATAAATAAATGAACAACATATAGTATATGAATCAACAAGTTATTATAAGATGATTTAAATACCTAAAATGAAAACAAATTAAATATGACAATTAACAACATTTCTAAGTAAATTAACAAGTGAAGTAGGAAAGTTCTTACATTAATTTAAATGAGAGGTAATTTTATCATTTCCTTCAGAAATTTAATATCAAATCAATACCTCTAAACTATAGTATAATTTTAAAAATTTAATTGTGATCAAGAGTTTTATTGAAATTCTCCCATTTTCCAAAATTTTTCTTTTTTTTAGTAAAAACAATTTTGTTGGTAATTGATTCCAATTGAATTGGTTTTTAAATTCTGATTTTTGAAATCAATTTTCATGGGATTTTTGGATTTTAATGTATTTCCATTGTCTTTGGAGCTATTGTCTAAAAAGATAGTATTCACATGCTCAATGTGGTGCGTTGGTCATGGTTTCATTTAGAAGTTTTGCTTTCTTAGATTTGCCGAGAGATTGGACTGCATTATTGCACTTACGATAATTTTTGTTACCGATTTTTCATTGGAAAGTCATGATAGCTTCAATCATTCTTGATCTTTAAGTTGTGATGGCTGTAACGAACTATTCTTTGCAATGACTGATTAGAATCCAACACTTGTCAGACGCTTGAAGAAACAGGAGCTTTTATTTGAGAGAAACAATGTTATCTAGAGAATATGAAAGTGGTAGAGGTTAATCGATGCCAAATTCAGGAATGGTATCTGAAATTTCAATCAGTATTCGTCATGACCATAATTCATCGACTTCCAGAATTATTCGTTGCCTGTTGCTTGTGTAAGTACCAGCGGTACCCTCCAAACTTGTATCTATTAGATAAGAGTGAAAATAGACTAAACTGCACTAAACTTTTGCTAAATAAACTTGAAACATGTAGAACGCTTTGTTGTTTTTTTTTAACCTAAACTTATTTATAGCTTAACATGACCTAGAAGGCTAAGCTTTTAAATAGATTTATATATTAGTTTTAAATGTTTTAAATATATTTTTTAGTATTATTAAAGTCTACATATATATAATATGATTTATTAATTATAATATATAATAATTAAGAGGACTCACCAACTACAAGACAATACAACGATAAAATAAAAGTATTAAAATCAATATATAAGTCCAATCTAATTGAAAACATAATTAAAAATTAAAAAACGTATATTGGTTAAATATCAAGTCGTAAAACTTGATGTGTATGTAATATATTACATAATTATATATATATATATATATATATATTATCGCCTTGTTAGGCTCGTATAGGTTAATTTGATATGAATTTAAATATTTGGTGTATTTGTCATTTGTGTAAGCTTATAAGTAACTAAACTCTTTATTCTAGGATTATTTGAAACTCTTGTGTGGATTAACATTAAGTTTCTCCTCTTTTTTTGTGATTAATGGGGGGTGTGTGTGTTTATTTTACTCTTTTCTTAATGCTTCTAAATGATTGGCTACCATTTAGATGTTAAGTTCACTTGATTGATACTTAAGAGGGCTAGATTGAATATAGAACTTAAGTAAAATAGTGTAAGAACTTTATATTTGCATGTTGAATGGATAATTTTGCTAGTAAAATAGAGATATATTTGCTAGCCTTGTATAACTACACTAGAATTAATGTTTAAAATTGAGTTTTATTAATTATAATAAGAGATCGGGTAATTAATTTAGCTAAACACTTGTTCATTACTTGAGAGAGCTTGTTCAAGTATTTTTAGAACCCTAAGTTAACATATATCTTCATTAAAAGCATTTATGAGAAGAGATAATTTTGGTGTTATGAGATATAAGAAGGATAAATAATCTTAGATCCCAATTTTAATTTGAAGTTTGTGAATCAATTACTTTTATTTATTTTCTAATGTTATTTTAGTTTGTAAAATTAACTTTCTCCTATAATTGTATTTAGCTCAACTTTATTAATTTGCTAAGTTTTTTACTTGATCATCATTTTTAAACAAATCTTTAAGGGAATGATACTTTACTCTCATTATGTTACTTGTCACAACCCGTGCACTTGTGGAGAGCAACAAAAGACTTTTGGGATCCTAATATTTAAAAATGATTTTTAGAATTTTAATTTAACTTTAACCATGGTTGATCCTTATTATAAGGGTTGTTCGTTTTAGTTGGGTTTAGTGTTAGATAATAACAGATGTAATAACTCAGGAATTTTAAGTAAAAAATTTAATATATAGTATTGTATTATAATTGTAGTTATATTAATTTTGGGATAATTTTGACAAGAAAGGGAGTTAGTGTAATGGGATTGTGCAGTTAATTCACCTATTATTAAGCTTGAGGTTCGGATCTGATAAGGCAAAAAAAAAACAAAGGAGTCCGTTTTTGTAATTTTAACTTTTTAGAATTATCAATATACCCTCCCTCACCCTATGTAATTTTCTCGTTTTCCTTTCTCACTCACTGGGAAAATGTCAGTTATCAGAGTATAAGAGAGTGCAAGGAGAATCGAGAGTTTGGACAATTGTTGCTCTTCGTTCCCCTGCCATCACCGACTCATCTCTGTCTTCTTCATTCCTTGTCGTCACTGATGTCAGAGGGGGCTCACGGTTTCTCTAAAATGTTCAAGTTCATTTGCATATCTCCTACCTCTATTTTTTTCCTTCTTCATTCACTGCTTTCCTTGTGTCGTTTATGTTCAAGTTGTGGCTGGAATGAGGAACCAAGTTATTGGAGCTGCTGGGGGTGTTGTATGAGCTTGGTCTGTTGTTGCTGACTCGGTTTCTATCCTCGCTTGATAGTTATATTCGGTTCTTCCTCTCCCCTGTTCAGTGTCCAAGAAGCTCATCTTCTCCTCCTTGTTTGTCCGCCACTATTCAAGCTACCTAGGTTGAGATGAGGAATTTTGGACCTTCCATCTATTGCCTACTGATCGTGTGCTGATCTTATAAGTGTGCGAGCTACTGTTGCTTTGTGTGTGTGGTTACAGCATTCTTTTTGCTCTGTTACTATTGACCGTGCGTTGTAGGAAGAAGAAGGTGCACATTTGAGTTAAAAAATAATAATAATAATAATTTTTTTGACATAAAGCATGGTAATAATATACATATGGGTCAACTTTTGAGTTAAATTCATTTGGTTTAAATGGGTTGATAAGGAAGAATTGGTTAGGTTTATGTTACAAGAGATGAGATATGAAACTTGATGAAAGGTGACTGTAAGGTGGTTGTTAAAGTGCTTATTAGTGGAAATTGAACTTGATTTTTTGGATATTTATGGAGATTTATTAATTTTTATGAGAAGTGTGAAATTTAATTTGGATATTGCAAAGAATATTTGGCTTAAAATTTGTAATGTGATTTTTTTTTATTTTCGAAGATGGATAGTTGTAGATGAAATATTGAATGCTAACATTTTTATGAGGAGATTGAAAATGATTTATGTTTGGTGCCTTGACCAAATGCTAGTGAGGATTTAAAAAAAAATTAAATGTATTATAGTTTAATATTGGAGGTGAGTGAAGTTGGAAAAAGAAATTATTGTACTGGTTGAGGGTTAAATAAAATTTTAATATGATTATAGGGAATTTAAAAGTGGAGAAATTTGATTAAAGTTGGGAGGAGAAATTTAAATTATATTAATTTTTTATGGAATATTGAAGAAGGATAATTGAATTATGATATGTGCATTTATTTTTTTTTCCTAAAGAAATATATTTCCAACATGGATGAAGGCATTCTTGTTTATTAAACTCTAGAATTTCTTGGTTACTCAATTAATGTAAGCCTGTAAATTGGCTATAAAGTACTATTTTGTCAAATTTTGAGATTTGAACCAATTCATGCGAGTTTGGTATTAAGAATGAAAAATTTTATTACAGAAATAATTATTTTTCTCACATGTTTGAAATATAATTTTCAAGAGGACTTTAGACAGAACATTGCTGCTAACGGCAGTTCCGTTAGCCCATAGCATGTTGCAGTTAATAACTAGCTAGTTTGTCTCGTGGGCTTTGTTCTCACCTTTAGTATTTGTAGGCTTTATACCCGTGTTTGATTTTATGGCCTTGAGCCGCATTTGGTTATCCTTATCCTCGTGGATTGTGTATCCACATTTGTTTCATGGCTTCAACTGCGTTTGATTACTTACCCTCGTGGATTGTATGTCTACATTTGTTTTTGTGGCATGAGCCGCGTTTGGTTATCCTTACCCTCATGGATTGTGTGTCCATATTTGTTACTTATTCTATTAAGTCCTCAAAAATTTGAATTTTAAAACTCACTGATTTGAAATTCCAATAGCTTCAATTAGCAATTGTATTTTTTTTATTTATGTACGAGTAATTTGTTTTCTTTAACAAGGATAGAATAAAGTGTTTTCAATTTACTCTCATTTCATGATTATGATTATGATTATGATTTATAGATTTATGAAGTTATTATGTTTGATTATCATCTTTTCAATTATTTACACGATTATTTGGGTTTATTATTTTAATTTTTTTAAATTCAATTTTGGGGGTGCTATTCACTAAAAAATTTATTTTGATCTCAGATTTATTAGTTGATGCTGCTCCTATCGCCGACCTCCAAAGGGCAATATTGGGTGGAAATTTTGCTTGGTATTGTTACTTTTTATTGTAAATATTTAAGTTTTATATATTTTAATTTAGAGAAAAGAGTAGTTGCTCCACATAGATTGTTGCGAGGACTTTATTTTGTTTTATATATTGTTTGCTAGCTGGAATGAGCTAAGTTCTTGATTGATATTATATTTTGTGAAATATTTTTTTATGTTAAAGAATTTTCAAAAGACTTTATTTACAGAGGAGATTCGGTCAAAATTTTTATAAAAGCTTTGAAACTTTGCTTTGACAATTAGTATTAAAAGTGTTAGAACTTTCACATGACTTGATTATTTAAAAGCAAAATGAAATAAATTTTCACTTTAAGGCTTATGGGAATGCGCAGTGTAGTTCGCACCCGTATCGGTCACCTTCTATTTTTGAGGCGTGACACCAAAAGTCATTAAACAAGG
Organism: Prosopis cineraria; assembly: GCF_029017545.1. NCBI lineage: Eukaryota > Viridiplantae > Streptophyta > Magnoliopsida > Fabales > Fabaceae > Prosopis > Prosopis cineraria. Next base: position 37,524,597 of record NW_026555337.1, on the reverse strand, counting down.
CATCCTTGCCTTGGTGGATGGCTAAAAAACTCAATATGAGATTTTAGGCCTCCACTTGGCCTAGTTGGCCTAATTACCATCCTAGCCTATTACAAAGCTATATAAATGATCTAATAAGTTCATTAGTAATCCAAAAACATAACTAAATTATTTTGCCAATTTCACAAATTTACATTTAATTAGCTTGTAAATTTTGGACTAAGAATTTGGGGTATTATAAGGAGGGAGTCTTATGTTGTAGAGGATTCGTTATAGATAGTTTAACTAATTAGATTGTGGGTTTCAACTCAGTTATAGGTAGCTTTCCACCTACGATCATTGAAGTTCTTAGAATTATCTAATAGTTGGAGCTTTGTGCTAACTTGGGATTTCAACAAGTGAAGGCTTACACTGATTATGTAAAAGCCATAAATATCATCACCCGCTAGGATATTGACCAACACACTTATAAAGACATCATTAATATGCTAGATATTCATTGTGTAGGAGTAGCAATGTCTCCTTAAATTTTTTTTTTTAGAGAAGTTATCTATTGTGCTCATTGTATAGGTTTGACTAGTGCTCTTTACTCTTTTGATCAACTCCCACCTCATTGTAAGGAGGTAGTAAGTGATGATAAGAGAGGAGCCTATTTTGGGACTCCATTGTAATCTTTTAATTAATGTTACTAGGTAATGTATAAAAAAAAGATTAATGGTATATTTTGAAGAAAAAAAAAGAAATCCTTGAATGCCATTAATTAATGGGCTAAATGGCGATTTGGACCTTAAACTATAAGCCTAAGAGAAATTTGAATTCTAAACTTGTATAAGATACATTTTATACCTTTAACAATTAAATTTAAAGTAATCTTGCCCTAACTATTAAATTAGACAAAACGTCTATCATTTTTGAGTAGTAGGGCTCATATATTTTAACATCTCCCTCCTTTCTCTCTCTTCCCCCTCTCTTTTCCCCTCCCCAGCTCTCTCTTAGCATCTCTCTTCTCCCACTATTTAGAACTCTCGCAATGACCTATTCTCCAGCTCCTTGTCCCACTTTCGTGGCAAGTCTTGCTTAATAACCAGCACCATGTCATCCAAATGACAAATGCATTACAGTCCAGGGAAGAAGATGATAATAGGAAGCTTCATAGGGATTAAAACAAGTTTCTAAAGGAAGGATGGAGTGCTCTGGTTCTTTTAAAAGTAGCCTTGAAGGTGAAGGTGAACGATTACTACAACCTAACACCCATTGTTATACAAAGAATGTAAAAATCTATAAGGATAGTAAGGAAGTTAACGACACCATCGAAGATTATTGCTCTTTACCTTCTAACAAAGAAACTCACGTCTTTACTATCTTTCCTTTTGATACAGTTCCTAAAACTTAGGAAGCTACTAAGGTTGTTACTTTAAAGAATACTATTCCATAAGAAACCATAGTGCCGATGCCCACTTTTAAGGATAAGTTACTTAATACATGCTAGTAACAATGAAGAAGAGGCATATATCAAACTTGCAATAAGGGATGTCACCATTAGTTCAAATGATGGCATTCTAATGATCACCTTCTTGACTCATGTTCTCAAGGTCACACTGCATGTCAGAGTCAATGAGAAAGAGCATTACTACCATCTTGCACAACCACTGCCCAAGGTGGAGGTGGAGGGTTAGCTCCCAAGAGCTTACAATCAGCTTCAAGCAACCAATTGGGATTTTCATCTTCCAAGAGATAACGAGAAGGAGCCTTTAATGTCAAATCCAAATCATTGGTGCCGAAGACTAAGAGGAAGGAGCACAAAGAGAGGACATTGACAAATAAGTAGTAAGAGATGTGAGACAGAGACGGAAAGGGAGAGGGAGAGGGAGAGGGAGAGGAGAGAGAATGAGTGAATCGAGGAGGAGAGATGTAACACCCTCAAATTTACAAACTGATTTTTCGCAAATCATTAATTCAATAAATTTTTTTTTTCATTGAACCCTCATCATACCCTTATCATGGTAGAAAAATTTCTACCATGGTACATCCAAGACAATATACCACAGGTCTTAAAATATCTCAAAAAGCAATTAGAACCATGAGGGACAGACAGGATCCTCATGGCATGGTATTTAAATCAGGTCATGAATCAAGAGGGACAGACATAATCCTCTTGGTCATATAAATACTTTTAATAAAAAGGATTAGAGTTTACATGCTTCACAAAGAAGATATGTTCTAAGTTGGCACAAGATACATTGTATAATCCAAAATAAGAGGCAACGTAAAAGATGGTGTCTCATACACCATAGTTACACCTTTGGTGCTTTCTCGGCCGGACTCGCTCCTGTAAAAATGTTAACCACGGGGAATGAGATTTGAAAGTCCCAGTAACCAAAAATTAATATGTAATGATGCATGCGGATGTAACTAATCATGCGATTGCTAAGTGGGCACACAAAATATTTAACCGAACAATATTTTCAAACGAACCGAACAAGTATTTAATTGTATGACTACACCTTATATCCTCCTTTCACCATGCTCGGACGCCAAGTCACCGGGCTAAAGGTGAGTTGGACCAAGCGACACGCCACTCATTGGGTCTAATAAGGGCTTACCACGTGGTAATAATTAACCGAACAAAAATTCCCATTAACACCATACATTAAAATACCCTGACAAGTCATGCATCATTCAAATATCCAAACAGAAATATATCCGAACAATAATATCTCATCATGATAAACAAAAATAAATTTTTAACCCACTTGGCAATAATTTTAAATAAGTATATACAGTATTTATTTTCAATAATTCATAATTTTTCCCAAACAACAAAACAACACATAACCATTTACAAACACACCCATCACAACACATTAATAATGGTTACCTTGTGTCTTGAATAACAAGTTCCCCTTCACAACTCCTTTTTCACCACTATCTTTGTCAATATAATCTACATAATTATTTCACAATACTATATATTAATTTTACATTAAAATAAATAACTCTAATTTAAAGAGTTAGAAAGTCTTAGATCTATAATCCATATTAACAATAATTTAAAATTTATGCCTCATTTAACTTTCCAAATTCTTTTTTAAAATTCTCGTACCCTAATAAACTATTTTTTATCCTCAATTCACTTCTAGTATCACAATTTCATCCTTCTATATTATAAAAATTCATCCAAAAATAAATTAAAAATTTTAGAATTATCCTGAAGCCTCAAATCACCTTTCTATAACCTCAAAAATACCTATTCATACTTAAATAAATATTTAATAATCATAGATTTATCCCTACATCTCAGATTCCACATAAATTTAACCATATAGATCTAGATTTTAACTCAAAAATTCTTAAACATGAGTTTCAACCTCAAGAAAATATTCTATAATATTTATTATATCCCTAAGAGTTTTAACCTATATTTTTACTCCATCATATCATCAGATTAACTATCCTATAGAAAAATCCTAATCAAAATATTTACTCTATCCTACAAAATAATCATATCACTAGAAAGCTAATATTATTTAGAAAATAACTATAAAATTAATTTTGCAATTAAATAAATTTTTAAAAGCTAATCTAAACAGGAAAATTAGAACATACCTGAAGAAAAAGAAAATAATCCCCCCTTGCGAGAAAACGCCGAGCAACGTGAGAGGAAGAGAGAAAAATAATATAAAAATAGGATTGTGAGTCCTAAAATTATATTAAAAAAAACTATAGGTCTGAATTTAATTATTCAAACCTTTGGGCCATAAGTTGCAATTTCCTCTAAATTACATCTTAGCTTCTCATGCTTCCTAATGCACACACTCCCTCCTTTTTATACATGAAGGCACATCTTCTCTTCTCTCATCTAACCAATGTGGGACTTAGAAATAACAACCTTCCTCCCCCCCTTTATTTTTGTTCCTTCTACCTTCTCTTTTTTTTTAACACACACATAAAAAAAATTATTTATGTATTATATCTTAATTAAATATTGCTTATGTGGTTTTAAATTTAAATTTTTAAATTTATAATTAAATACCTAACCATAATATTATTTCTAAATAACCTCAAATAATATAAATTCCTATTATTATTATTATTTTTCCTCAAAACCTAAATTTCATAATTTTTTTATTATCTAAAAATCAGGATGTTAAAAGAGACGAATCAGGTGAGGAGGTGAGGACACATCTAGCCCTACTACTTGAAAAATAATAGACATTTGCTCCACATTAACAATAAAGGGAGATTGCTACAAGTGTGAGTGTTTAGGGGTTAAAATGTACCAAAAATGAGTGTAGAGTTCAAATAGTTTTTGGACCTACAGTTCAAGATCCATATTACCATTTAACCCTTAATTAGTTGCATTGATTTGTATTATAATTGACTATCTCCCTCTACTACTCATAACACTCCTGTCAGTTTTGTATGAGTTTGTCAAAAATAATTATTTAATGTAGTCTATTACATGTATCAATGTTTTATTTAAGATGTCTAGTCTTTTCTTCCCAGCTTGAAAAATATAATTATTATCAGAAAAGTCCAAATATTAGCCCAAAATTTCCTTTTTCTATTGGCTGCATGTCCTCTTCCAAAAAAGGTAAAATCCCTAAAAATCTTGGAATGGAATTTTAAAAAAAATTGAACAACCTAAATTACATCTAATAAAAAAATATGACTGCGATAATAGTAGCAGTAAAAATAATAACCACAATAGTAATAATATGATAATCAGATTTAAAATTTTGGCATTTTTATGTAGATATAGAAGAAAGTTAGTAATTGCTAAAGAAGTATGTGATTAAGCTTCATCCTAAACAAAAGCTAGAAAATAGCATAATTCGTATTTGATTTGATTAATAACTCACAACTCTCTCTCTCTCTCTTTCTCAGCCAACGATTAACGCCACAAAGTGATTGATTTGGCTTGGCCCTACTTTGAAACCGAATATTAATCAATACATGTGATTATAATAATGATAAGAAATTAAAAAAAAATAGTTTTAAACTTCGCATCAGAGCCTGTATTGAGTGCAATAATTGATCAAGATCATGAGCGTGCATTGTAGGCTAGCATTAATTAGACATTGTTAATTCTAAAAGGATTTGATTATCAATCATTTTGTTGTTTTAATCAAGGTCATCATTGTTCAAAGTATGAGCAATAATACCTCTTTCTAATATAAGCAAACATACGTTAATGTACCTACCTCAAAAAGATATAAGTACATGATTGAGGTGTTTGTGTTGATTATATAAATGTATTGGGGATATTGACTTCTGTATTTATCATAATATACGATATAGAGAGTTTGATAATTCATATAAAGATTCTCCATCATTAGATGCTTAAATAAATTATGCTGTCCGAGTTTGTTGGGTTACAACTGAATTAGTGTAATCCCTAATCCATAAATTTTAAAATATAACAGTTTGTGTTAAAATGATAAAATTAATTGTTCGCTACATGCAAATTTATCATGCATGCCCCATTCTTATGACTCCCTTAGCTTTAGTTATTGTTATATGTGTCATATTTTTAAAGGCTTTATGCTTGTATGATTTAAGAATATTAAAATTAATTATTGTATACTGAAATACTGATAATGAATAAAAATTCTTTTGAAAAAAGAAAAAAGCAACAAAACAACTATCCTACATTACAAAAACAAAAAGAGCATAATTCCTCTAAAGGCAGAAAATGAAGATCCAAAAGCATTACAAGAGCACGTTTTGCAAGACAATCAGCTTCAACATTTTCATTTCTATAAATGTAACCAAAATTAATAGTTCAATCTTAATAAATTATATTCTCTCACTCTTGTATCAAATCCCAATTAGCATGGATATCATTATTTTTGTCTTTAATCAAATTCAAAGCCTCTAGTGAATCACCTTTCAAACTCATGAATACCACAATTTTCATTTTTAATCAAATTTAAATCCTCTAATGAATCATTTTCAAAACTCACCTTCATGTGTCCATTACCTCAACCTTTTCATAAACTAATAGAACAAGCTTAAAGTTCAACTACAAGAGAATCTCCCTTAAAAATTTTAAGCAGAAAATCTTTTGGGAGAGATTGATAATTGTCATTAATGATATGTCCATCCCGTATCATTATTAAGATGAAAAAAAAGCACCATCAACATGAACATTTACCCAACCTCCTAGCAATCTAGAAAAGGTTTTCGCATTCTTCATGACACCCTCAATCTTCACTTATCTTAAACTTAGCCTAAGCCATTCCTCATTATATTAAAAAACTATAGCATTTGTCATGGAAAAAAATTAAAATTATTTGATTCTAAGTCAATAAATGATATATTTGAAAAAAAAAAGAGAATATTTTAACAATATGAATTTATCTTAGGAAATGTGATGATATATTTTTTAAAAAAGATTAGAGTATTTTAACTAGGAATGAAAATCGATCGGTCCAGTACCGAAAAGTATAAAACCGATTAATTAAATTACATTGATAACTTGCATTGCATCAAACTGAATCAGTTTATAAAACTGAGCTATGATTGAACTAAATTTTGATAGTTTGGTTTGGTTGGGTTCATCACTTCGATTATTAGATTTTGCAATGAGCTACTCATATTTATTCATTTGTTCACCATATTTTTTTTAAAAAAAAAAAGTGAGTGTGATAGACATTGGCCCCCGGGGAATGGGGCGTGTATCAAAATGAGCTTACAAAATGAGAAACAACCCATTCTAATTGGTTACTTATATATAAAAATTATGCCAAAAAAAAAACAAATACAACAGCAAAAATACCACATAACCACCTAGAACTAGAAGAGAGAATAGGAGAAATAGTTAGATACATCAAGTGCATCATGTAACACCCTTAAATTTACAAACCGATTTTTCGCAAATTATTAATTCAACAACTCATCATTTTTTTTTTCATTGAACCCTTATCATACCCTTATCATGGTAGAAAAATTTCTACTATGATACATCCAAGACAATAAACCACAGGTCTTAAAACATCTCAAAAAGTAATTAAAACCATGAGGGACAGACATGATCCTCATAGCATGTTATTCAAATCAGGTCATAAATTAAAAGGGACAGACATAATCCTCTTGAACATATAAATGCATTTAATAAAAAGGATTAGAGTTTACATGCTCCACAAAGAAGATATGTCCTAAGTTGGCATAAGATACATTGTATAATCCAAAATAAGAGGCAATGTAAAAAATGGTGTCCCATACACCATAGTTACACCTCTGGTGCTTTCTCGGCCAGACTCGCTCCTGTAAAAATATTAACCACGGGGAATGAGACTTAAAAGTCCCAATAACCAAAAATTAATATGTAATTATGCATGCGGATGTAACTAATCATGCGATTGCTAAGTGGGCACACAAAACATTTAACCGAACAATATTTTCAAACAAACCGAACAAGTATTTAATTTGCATGACTGCACCTTATATCCTCCTTTCGCCATGCTCGGACGCCAAATCACCCGGCCAAAGGTGAGTTGGACCAAGCGACACGCCACTCATTGGGTCCAATGAGGGCTTACCACGTGGTAATAATTAACCGAACAGAAATTCCCATTAACACCATACATTAAAATACCCTGACAAGTCATGCATCATTCAAATATCCGAACAGAAATATATCCGAACAATAATATCTCATCATGATAAACAAAAAATAAATTTTTAACCCACTTAGCAATGATTTCACACAAGTATATACAGTATTTATTTTCAATAATTCATAATTTTTTCAAACAATAAAAACAACACATGACCATTCACAAACACACCCATCACAACACATTAATAATAGTTACCTTGTGTCTTGAATAACAAGTTCCCCTTCACAACTCCTTTTTCACCACTATCTTTGTCAATATAATCTACATAATTATTTCACAATACTATATATTAATTTTACATTAAAATAAATAACTCTACTTTAAATAGTTATAAAGTCTTAGATCTATAATTCATATTAACACTAATTTAATATTTATGCCTCATTTAACTTCTCAAATTCTTTTCTAAAATTCTCATACCCTAATAAACTATTTTTTATCCTCAAATCACTTCTAGTATCACAATTTCATCCTTCTATATTCTAAAAATTCATCCAAAAATAAATTAAAAAATTTAAAATTATCCTGAAGCCTCAAGTCACCTTTTTATAACCTCAAAAATACCTATTCATACTTAAATAAACATTTAATAATCATAAGTTTATCCCTACATCTCAGATTCCACATAAATTCAACCATATAGATCTAGATTTTAACTCAAAAATTCTTAAACATGAGTTTCAACCTCAAGAAAATATTCTATAATATTTATTATATCCCTAAGAGTTTTAACCTATATTTTTAATCCATCATATCATCAAATTAACTATCCTATAGAAAAATCTTAATCAAAATATTTACTCTATCCTACAAAATAATCATATCACTAGAAAGCTAATATTATTTAAAAAATAACTATAAAATTTATTTTGTAATTAAATAAATTTTTAAATGCTAATCTAAACAGGAAAGTTAGAACATACTTGAAGAAAAAGAAAATAATCCCCCTTGCGAGAAAACGCCGAGCAATGTGAGAGGAAGAGAGAAAAATAATATAAAAATAGAATTGTGAGTCCCAAAATTATATTAAAAAAAACTATAGGTTTGAATTTAATTATTCAAACCTTTAGGCCAAAAGTTGCAATTTCCTCTAAATTGTATCTTAGCCTCTCATGCTTCCTAATGCACACACCCCCTCCTTTTTATACATGAAGGCACCTCTTTTCTTCCCTCATCTAACCAATGTGGGACTTAGAAACAACAACCTTCCACCCCCCTTTCTTTTTTTTTACTTTCTTTTCTTTTTTTTTTAAACTCACACACACATAATAATTTTTTTTAAATCTTAAAATTATATCTTAACAAAATATTTCTTATATAATTTTAAACCTAATTTTTTAATTCATAATTAAATTTCTAACCATATTATTATTTTGAATAATCTCAAATAATATAAATTTCTATTATTATTATTTATTTATTTTTTTAAATAAAAAATTAAATTTTACAACAATTTTTTTTATCTAAAGAAAATCAAGATGTTACACATCATGTCATTTATAGTTCATTTAATTAAAATACTCTAAGTAATTTAAATAAAATCTTGTGTCATGTTGTTTTAATTGATTTTATTTTTATAATAGAATGCATATTTAATTTATTACCTTTTCTCTCTATATTATTATTAATATTAAAATTAATTTATATTTAATACTATCTAAATATTATATTTTTATTGGAAGAACTACAAATGATGTGGTGTATCTGGTCTATCTAAGTATTTACTAAGGAGATGGAATATAAGATATAAATTATTTATTTTTTAAAGTAAAAATTAAAATAAACTATATATAAAAACTAATAAACCATATATATGTAAGAAAAAAATATATAAATATTTAAGTCAGTGTAGATCGAATTGAATCGATCAATCAAAATTTTTAAATTTTTAAAAAATTTAATTTGATTTGATTAGATTTTCAGTTATTTACTCACCATTAATTTTAATATTGTCAACTAATTAAAAAAAAGGGGAGTGTATTAGTTTCTAATTTATTTGTACTTTAAACAACGATCCGAGAATTCGTTTCTCATTTCTTTTTTGTTTTAACGCTCATAAAAAAGTAAATAGCGTAATATATTTATTCATTTTTATATGGCATGTAATGTAATTGTTTCCTTTTGGTCAATAAAATGTAATTATTTCATTCCGTTTTGTGTCTTTCATTTCAAAAACAAAAACAAAAAACAAAAATCTCATTCTCATGTCTTTATCATATGGTCATATGAGGGGAAAAATAAATCCAGTAACAGCCAAGAAAAATTAGGTCTAATAGAATAAGCTAATCCCTCATAATATAATAAATTAAAGTTTAAATGTCTATTAAAAGAAGTTCCTATATTTAATATTTGGTCATGTATAAAATAATTTTATAACATATTATAAGTTTGAGCATACAAATATTTTTTTTACAAAAATCAACTTTTGCAAATAATTTTTCAAAATAATTGTCATGGTTTTTTTAAAAAAATTATCTAGACAGAATTTACTGTGAATTTTATTTTTTTATTTGTGTATTATTTTTTTTAAGAAAAATGACAATAAAATCCTCCTAAATTATATAAATGACAATTTAATCTTTTAAAATATTATAATTTCACTGAAATTTTAGTGACTTTTATGTCAATAAATTTTAAATTAAAAAAATTATTTTATCCGTATTAATAATTTATAATTTTTTTGTTCAACTCTTGTCATTTTTTGAATAAAAATTATTATTTTTTAAATAAAAGCTATGATTATGACTTATTATTTTTAAAATTTTTTTTAATAATAAAAATTACACTTCACAAGTTATAATTTTTTATTCAACTCTTATAATTTATAAAATAAAAATTATTATTTTTTAATAAAAATTATGATTGAAACTTATTATTTTTAGATGCTGTTTATATAAAAAAATGAAGTGAGGAATTGGGCAATAAAGAAAACAAGAAAAGAAGCGAGAGTATGAAAAGAAGACAAACCAACAAGAAAAACAACGAAGAATTTCATTTAAGGATTATGAAAGCAACTTATCAAATAATTTTTAAATAATTTTAAAATAGCGGTTCAGTCTTATAGGACTAAATTAAAAATAAGTTGAAAGTAGAAAAAAAATCAAAATACTCCCTATTTAAATATTTTAAAAAAATAATTAGCCACCATCGCCAGGTCTCCCTTATCAGTATTAAGCATACTTATTAAAATATATTAGGCTTTAATTGTATAAGATTTTTGAAATCTTTAGTTTGATGAATACTGATAAGGGAGATCCGATTGTCATTGCTTTTATTATCTGACAAACTCAATTTTTTATGTAAATTATATATTCATGTAACAAATAATAATAGATAATTAAAAAGTATCGTTGAGGAATTAATAAGTAATTTGATTGCTTTTTCGAAACAACAATTAAACAAGTCTTGTTATGGTATTAACAAGTCAAGCTATATAATTAACAAATATTGTTGTGCAATTCAGTTAAAAAAGTTAGGGATTTGACAAGTAAATTCAAGTAAGTAACAAGTCCTATTAAGGTATTAACAATGACAGTTACGCGATTAATAAATAATGTAACTCTGTTGTGAGAGTCACAAACTTAACAAGGGGAGTTAAATAATTGACAAATCCTGTTAAAGTATTAACAAGTATAGTTACGTAATTAACAAGTAATATATTTCTGTTGCAAGAGTCATAGGGTTAACAAGAAAAGTTAAGTAATTAACAAATCTTATTAAGGTATTAACAAGTAAAATTATACAATTAATAAGTAACGTAATAATTAAGTGGTTTGAAAACAAGTTTATTATATATATATATATATATATAATTTTATACATTATATTATTGAATGAGTTAAATGACTTGGTGGTTTAAAATTTTTTGGTAAACTAAAGGGTCTTGAGTTCTACACCCACCTTGGCTGCCTTTGAAAAAGTTAATTCTCCATAATTTTTCAACCATCGCTAATGATGGTCCAATCGACAGCCAGTGCTCCAACGACGAAGGTCTAGTGGCTGTCGATGCCAGTGAAGCTTCAATCACTGGTGGCTGGTGTTTTTTTTAATATTTGAATTGAGGATATTTTTATTTTTTTACTTTTAATATATTTTTATTTAATTTTATAGGACTGAATTAATATTTTAAATTTTTTAAAAATTAGTTAAAGACAAATTATTTTTTTTAATCTTTGAATGAAATTCTCCCCAGAAATAAAAAGCACGCAAAGTGAATATGAAAAAATTCAAAAAGTTTGGAAAAAGAGAAATGATAATAATAAAAATAAAATATATTAATGGATATAACAAATGAAAAGACAAGATGCCTAAAACGACAAAACAAGTGAGAAGCATCTAAAGCTGAAAACGACGTGCGCATTTATAGCTTCCCCACCTTCCCACGCTCCCTCGGTGGAAACCATTTCTTTTCTTTCCCATTTCATTTAAAAAAAAAATCATAATTAGTTGGGCCCCTTTTTCTCCCCATCTCCCTACCCATTGAAGAAATAATGATCTTAATGTTTGTAGTTTAAGAATAATAATTAACCTTTTAAAAATTATAAATTTAGACTAAATAAATTTATTCCTGTACGACACATGAGAAAATTAAAACGAAATTGTCTAAACACATTCAAAATATAAACAATAATTTATTTTACTCTCATACAAATATTTTTAGAATTCACTGTTTGGTACATATTAAAAATATAAAAATAATTTGATAATATTTCAAATGCAGTGAAGAACCTCCAATGGATCATTGAACCAAAACACATAAAAAAATATTAATGTGTTATTATAAAATGTATTTTTAGAAAATATTTTATTAAATTTTAATACTAAACAACAATATTATAAAAACCAGATTGGTCATTGAATCAGTCGAGGTACTAGTTTACAATTTAATGATCGGACCATGGTCTAAACCAGGTCCAACTAATCATAAATAAATTGATATATTTTAAATATTATATATTTAAAGTAGAAAGAAATAATCATATATAGTAAGAAAAATGAATACGTAAATTTTAAGCAAGATAATTTATAATTTATGACATCATTTTCATCCAAGATACATATAATTATTTCATAATTTATAATTTATAACTTTAAAATGTATACATATATACATAATGCATACATATTTCTTGCATTTTTTCATTTCATCATGTTTATTGGATATAAATATGTATAAATTATATTTTAAAAAATGAATTAAAAATAAATAAATAAAAAAGTAACATGACCAGCTCAACCAATTTTTTTGTTGGTTTTTTACCAATTTTGGCCTGTTCAACCGATTCATGAGTGGTTTCATAGTGAAAGCGATTTTTAGGTGTAATCAGATTGGATTTATGAATAGTACAACCAATCAGACTGGCTAGTTCAATATAATTTTGTTAACAATACTAAACAATCACAATAAGATTAAAAAGAAAGATTAGGGAAAAATGACAATTAGGGACTCTCTAAGGTCATTAATTACAATTACTCAAACCTTAAATTATTGAAATCCTAATAATGGACCATAATCCTTACTTAAAATTAAAATAATGTGAATAGTCTGCCCTTAACAATGACTTTTAAAAACAATTAAGAAAAAAAAATACCTCACTTATTAGTACAGAATTGCTAGTGCTCATTGAAAGAAAGTACATGAAGAAAAATGTACTTTAATCCTAAAATTTATTGGGAACTTGATGTCTAAATATGTACTAATTTCATGAAATTCTTCTAATGACTTATACTATTTTTTTTTTTTTTTACTTTTTATGGTTTGTTATTCAATGCTAGTGACTTCATTACCTTCATTTGAATACTTCTTTTTTGTAAGAAAAATCCATTTAAATTTTAAATACTTTCCCTCTTTTTTATTATTGGAAGAACTGTCATATAATTCATTATTTTTTAAAAAACAAAACTATAAAATTCAAAAAACATTTATGACCCTTTTTTTTTTCAAAATGCCCTTGTGTAGGGTATAGAGTCTTAAAAATAAGTTATACTATTATTTATGATTTATGAAATAATTTGACTTATTATAAATGGAGTATTTAAGAATATTATTAATATTGATGGTAATGATAATTGATAACACATGCATGTTCCCTCCATTGTGTGTCTTTTTTTTCCAACTAAACAAATTGACTCGTTCCAAACCATCCAAAAGCATCATCTTTTTTTTTTTTTTTTGATAAAGAAGAGCATCATCTTTTAATGTCAATCGAAAATGACTGCTCTTATTGGACTTTTTTGTTTAGTTCCCTCCATGGGTGCCATTCCATAGTAGGCCCTTCCCACCCATTTCTTCCTCCACTGCTGCTCCTCCTCCTCCTCACCACCACCACCACTCATCTCTCCTCAGATCATGATCATGATATATATTAACTTTTAAAAGCTTTATTTGATCCAATATAAGACATTATGTAGTTATTATAATTATTTTTTTAATCATAACCTTACTTTATTTATTATTTTTTTTAAAAATTATATATTAAAATTTCAATTGTCATAATTAAAGTACTTATATGAGAGTATATTTAAAAATATGATTTTTTTTTTCAAAAGGTTAAGAGTTTACCTTATTTTTTTTAGAACTATAAAGTATTGTACTCCTTCGATCCTATTTATAAGTCATTTCTACCAACCTCATCAATACCAATATAATAAAAGTACAAGGAATAAAAGTAAGTAAAATTTCAAACATGTCCCTATATAACAAATCTAAAAAATAATGTCCTGTTATTTTTCTTTCTCATGAAGGGTAATTTTAGAAATACCTTTCAAATATTACCTAAAAAGACGCACCATGACTTATAAATGAGACTAAATACACTTTTTAAAATGAAATTTATAAATGAGACTGAAGGAAGTAGTTGTCAATGCTGCATTAAAGTGCATAATGTCTAATCTCCATACACTTGGCCTCCTCATTTGATATCACACATCCCAATTTTTTTCATAGTACGGCAAGACATGTTCGCTAGGGTGGGCTCCTACCAAGTGCGTTTGGAAGTATGATAAATCATCAATTTGACCATTTATTTATATCTTGTAAATAACATGATTTGTTGTAAATTTATATTTTATATTGAGTACATAAAATGTTAAAATAGGAATTAATTATATTTTACATGAGAATATAAATTAAATATCACCAATTTTGATATATTTTGTATTAATTATTGACTGATTTATCAGCGCTTAATTAGGTTTTATTGATTTTGATTTTCACAGTACTTTAAAAGTTGGATCAAATCTAGTTTGATATTTAATTAGTCTATTTTTACTTCCTTTTGCACCCTTTTATTATTTCTTTGTATTAAAAATAAATATTGGGAAATATAAAAGTAAGATAAAAAACTGAAATTTATATATCTTTTTTGCCAAATAACAAATAAAACAGACATGACATTCATCATTTAAGTCTCAATTTTTGTACTTTTATTTTCCCCTTACATTCTTTTAGCCAAACATGCCTTTCAATTAATAAATTTTTCGTTGAAAGGTGATATTACTGTATATTAATGTATTATGTGTTATGTATTACTATTAACGCTATATTTATTATTAAGTATGAAATAATTTTTTATTTATCTTCATAAAGTTATTATAGGATAACTATTTTAGTTTTAAGCCTAAGGTCACTGAAATTGAAATTATTATTATTTTTTACAAGTGACCTTTTTACATGGCTCAATCCATAACACTATAATACTTAATTAATCAGTTGAAACCAATATTATAGATAATTATATTAGTTCAACCACTCCTCGTGTATTTTTCTGACGTTGTGGTGGAAAGGAATAGTGTGATTATGGCCTGAATATGGTTTAGTGGATAAAAATATAAATTACATTTTAGACACTCACATATATAAATATAAATTTAATTTAAAAATAAAGTAACGAGCGTACAATAGTTAAATAAGGGAAAGAAAAGCAGAAAAAAATATTAAGATTCGTCCAACCAAAAAGAAAAATAAAAAAAGAACAGAATGGACAATCAAAGACCTGTCTTCATGCAATGTAAGGAGACTTTAAAAATTAATAAAAATTAAATATTTAGTAGATATCAATTTGATAATTTTATAAAAATAGTAATATTAAGAATATACTGGATTATAATATAGAGCATTTTTTAAAAATCTTGTATGGTCTAAAGTATAGAGTAATGGGTCACTTTATAGATGTTTTTTCAATTATATCCTTACTTTATTTATTATTCTTTTTGAAAAAGTGATGTATTAAAATTTTAATTATTATTATCAAAATACTTATATAAGATATTTAATAAGGACAAAATTTGAAAGATATAATTTTTAAAAAAATTAAAATTTTAACTAATATTTTTTGAGATAGTAAATTAGTTACTTGAGTAACTTTATATTTAAGGTCCTTAATTAATGCCACCGTAAATTTGTCAAGCACCATTACATCAGAGGGACTTGAAGAAGGTTCAACTATAAAAAGCAATAGTCCTATGACAAAGTAAGTTTAAAATTAAATTTGAGTTTGCCTTATCAGTAGGCTCCTTTGGTGAGCCACCCATAATGAGAGTGTCATAGATTAATTGGGGTACCATTATGTTTCATATCGAAAGGAATTAAAAAAGATTCTAACTATATAAATAGAAACACTGTATATCCCAATAAATTAACTTTTTAGAGGAAAGAATAATGGGCTCATAGCAAGCAAGCAGGTCTCCACACATTGAAACCATGCATTTTCGGCATATATAAGCAATCTTTGCCGTTGGTTGTGGGAACTAATCTCAGCCACAAAATGTTTTAGAGGTTTAGAGCATTTTGTTAGTTGTTTGGTTAACGGTGGTGGTTATCGGAGGACACGAGATGGTGACTCAATTCAAACATCTAAAAATTATGTGCCCAGTTAGTTTCCTTGATTAAAAAAAATTATTTCATAAAAATTAGTTATTATAATAAAATTTATATTAGATGATTTTTTTAAAATTAAATTTAATAAATTAAAACTTATTTGGATGATTAATAATACTAATCAATTCCCCCAGACATCAACACCAATAACCCCTATTTCAACATTTTCTCTCAAGTTCTTCTCTCCCTCAAACAAGCTCTCATTTTGCTCTTGGTCATCAAATTGAAAGTCTACTTAGATTCTAATAATCTCTATTACCTGGAGATTATCACTGTGGTGAGTTTTTAAATGTTTACTTTTAAAGTGAAATTTCTTCGGCATATGACGGATTAGAACCATTTTTTCTGGTTACATACATACGATTGATTTCCCTTCTGGTAACTTTATTTACGCATATTAAAAGGCCCTATTTTGTCATGGAGAATACGTGTAAAAAGTAGTGGATTGGACTTGATGGGTAGATGTTTGATGAAATGCTTGAAAGAGATCTATCTTGTATTGTTACTGTCTTAACTGGGTTGAAAATTTGTAGTTCCATATCCTTATGAAAATTGTTTTCTAGTTTTATTCCTTTGAAAGTCGTACTTTTTCTCAGTTCACTCTATGAACATGTAGCTCTTTTCATGGTTTGGCAATTGAAGATGATAGTGACTTGCTCTGGTATCTATGATTACATACGTATGAAGGTCATTAGCTATTAGCTGTGCATACACAAAACATTAGCTGTACTTACACACAACAAAAATTGAATAGGAGAATAGTGTAACTCTTAATCTCGTAAATTTGTAACAATTATTGATTTAATTATTTAAATTTAATTTTCATCAATTTAAACCCTTAATTTTATCCCACTTGGCAATTTGTTTTTCTTATTGTTTAAAAAAGAGGCAGTGCTGTTAAAATTATTGATATTAATAAGAAAATATTGATGATAGCCATGTAATTAATGAAAAAAAGTCTCATTATTTGAGTAGGATGTTTGGATTTTAATGTTTTTCCATTGTCTTTGGAGCTATTGTCTAAAAGATAGTATTCACATGCTCAATGTGGAGCATTGGTCATGTTTTCATTTAGAAGTCTTGCATTCTAAGATCGGCCTAGAGATGGACTGCATTATTGCACTTATGATCATATTTGTTACCGATTATTCATATGGGAGGATCTTGTTCTCCTGTTCTATGGATCTCATCTTTCTTGGATAAAAATATTTAAGAGATGAAACTCTTTGTAAAGTCATGATAGCTTCAACCATTCTCGAGCTTGAAGTTGTGCTGGCTGTAACGTACTATTCTTTGCAATGACTGATTAGGTTCCAACACTTGTTAGATGCTTGAAGAAACAGGAGTATAGGTGCTTTTATTTAAGAGAATCAGTGTTATCTAGAGAATATGAAAGTGGAAAAGGTTAATCGATGCCAGATTCAGGAATGGAATCCGAAATTTAAGTCAGTATTCACCAGGACCATAATTCATCAACTTCCAGAATCTTTCATTTGCCAGTTGCTTGGATTAGTACCAGCGGCACCCTTTAGACTTGTATCAGAAGAAGTAGAATAAGGGTAAAAATAAATTAAGTCGAGCTAAACTTTTGCTGAACTTATAGAAAGCTTTGTTTTTTTTTTTTAATTGATTGAGCCTTAAACCTATCTAAAGTCTAACATAACCTAAAAACCTATTTAAAAGTAAATTTTTTAAATAGATTTATATATTAATTTTAAACGTCTCAAATATATTTTAATAGTATTAAAGCTTATATATATTATAACATGATTTATCAATTATAAATATAATAATTAAGAGGATTCATCAACTATAAGACAATAAGACAATACAACAATAAAGTAAAAACATTAAAATCAATATATAAGTTTAATATAATTGAAAACATAATTAAAAATAAAAAATATATATTGCTTAAATATATAGTTCAGGCCTAACTTACTTATTTAGTAAATAGTCCAAACTAAATTTAAATATTTGATTTACTTATTTTTACAACATTTAACCTATAGGAGCCTAACAGATAGCATTTTGGAAGAGGAGAACATAATTGAGCCACTTAATGGTTTTAAAAACATACATATAGTAAGTATAATATTGCATTTTAATCGACATAGAGTTTGAAATTTTGTTTTCCACTCGTACTTCTTTTTAACCAAACTCTATCTTACATAAGACTTTATTTTGTCCATACCACGTCAAGAGTGTGATCCAACAGTGTCATGCTTATGATTCTCCATTGATGATAAATCTTCATCAAGACCCCAAAACTTCTCTCTTGCCCTTGGCAAGTGGTACCCATCCCTTCAGCTGGAGATGGGAGTTTCGGTGTTTTTGTTCCGAGACAAGAAACTAATTGGCATTTCGGTGTTTGGTTGAAAAGAGGAATGATCTCCTCTTACTCATCATGCAGGTTCCTCAACAACAATGTGAGAGCTGTATTTGAATCAGAACACTACACATTTGATGTGTACATTACAAAGGATGAGAGGGTTAAGGTAGTGGATTCAACCCATGGGGTGCTTTCACATTGCCATTGTTGTTTACAAGAGAGGAACTTTAGCAGATTATTGGTGATTGGAGTTATTGTGGAGTTCAGGATTATTGAAGATCGTTTTGCTGCTATAGGCCAAAACAGCAGTTCCATTTGATACCAGCCCCGAAGTGGTTGGGATCAATTTCTGAGGAATGCTGATGAAGAAGAGTTGCAAAGAGTTGTCATATGGTTTTTAAGATTATTCGAGTTGGCTAATGGAAGTATAACAGGGAGCGATCTCTGTGAGTTGACTACTATTTTGGTCATTTGAGAGATACTTGTTTCATCTCTCTATCTTTGTTGGGAAAGTTTTCTAATTGGTCTTCTTCTGGTTTTTAACCTTTTAGTGATAAAACCATCCCTCTCAACTTACTGAGAAACACGTTGAGAAAATGAGAGGGATGGGTTTTTTTGCATGGTCTGAAGAATAAAACACTTATAGTGGATTATTTACAATGAACTGTTTGCGTTCATGCAAAGATTGAAACTTTTTTGTATGTGAGAGCTCATCTAATTTAAAGTTTAAATGATAGAAGGAAGTATTTGCTTGCAATTTGCATGGATTCTAATGACAGGAGAAGCTAAACAGAACTGTTCATCATCATGACTGGCGAAAACCGTAGTTACAACATGCACATACAAGAGAAGGAGAAAGAAGAGAAGCTATTGTACAGAAAAAGAAGAAAAAAGGAGGATTGAAAATGAGAGGATAAAGCTAAACAGGTGTGTCTGTGTGTTTTGCATTTGGTTTGACACAATGTTTGACAAGCTGTTTCAGGTCCCTTCTTCTTCCTGGGGCTCTCCTCTTGCTTCTTCTCTTTATTCTATTCATCTCTTCTTTCTTTCTTCCTCCTTCCTCCCACTCTGCCTCTATCTGCACGCATAGCTTTCATTTGTAGAAGCAGACCCATCAGATTATTATTGTCATGGGCTTATCTCAGGGTGCATTTGGGTACATTGCTTTT
>NW_026555337.1:37465181-37504514 GCF_029017545.1 Prosopis cineraria | reverse complement strand
TCAAATGGAAATTTGGATGGTGTTGAAAATAATCTGGAATTTCTTAAATTTAGACTTTAAATAGCAATGTCTGCCTACCTTCAGCATACGATCCTCCAGATGATCGAGCCTCTCGATGAGCGTCCTTTGACTTGGGGTCTCCATGATGACGTGGTCGAATCGGGAGCAAGCTTCTCCAAGCTCTTGGGGAGAAAATCAATGACGACCAGTGGCCATCCACTGGTCGTGTACCGCTCGATGCAATCGATTCACCAGAGCTCTGTGGAGAGATCTATTGCACCCTCTAATTTCTTCCAACTGCTTCAACCACGACAACTCTCCAAACAGATCAAAATCAGCCCATAAAAAAAGCCCAACATGAAAACGGCCCCAACATTTATATCGTTGGCCCAATAACAGAACAGAAAATAGTTTTTTTAAATCCACTCAATTAAATCCTTGAATTCAACAAACAGAGAGGCGCTTAATTCAAATTCAACCAGCCTAATCATCAATCTTGTCTACATTTTAAAAAAGTAAAACACATGTGACCCGAACTTTAAAAAAATTACAGTTTTAACCAAAAAAAAAGTCAATAAGCATAGAATAAGAATAGTATAGAGAGAGAGAGAGAGAGAGAGAGATTGACAGTGGGTGACTAACCATGTTGTCCAAACGATCAATCCTAGTGAGGATTGGTTGTTCAGTGGAAGCCATTTTCTGTCACTTTCCCGAAAAAACAAAGAAGAAGGAAAATATACGGATCTTTCTATCTAAGCCTACGGAAAAAAGAAAAGAGAAGAGAATAGAGAAATGAACTTCGTAGAAGTCGCTTTATTGGATTGGAAAAAGTAGAAGAGCACTGTGTGATCCAACTTTTTTTTTTTTTTGTTCCTTCATTCTCATTCATGGTCGCTTATAAAGGAGGAAGAGACAGGCGAATACGAGGAATTAATTGGGTGGTGCCACGCGTCGTGAAGTTACTGTGCAATGAGGATCGAGCGTTGGCCACGTGTCATGATGACGTGGGACATTTATGGCGGGTATGTTTGAAGGAGAAGTATTTGGTGGACACGTAAAAATAGTACGAGGGAGCATGCAGGAGAATGAGAGTGGCCACGTGTGAGTTCACGTGATGGCCTGACAACATCTTTCTGGAACACTCTTGTTCGGATTTGTGTACAAGTTCCGATCATCAGAGAATCATGTCCGTCCCTTTCATCCAACGGTCCACATCGTCTATAGCGAAATCTTATCCTGACCGTTGATAAGAGAGGATTGGCGTCTCTACGATTCTATGAAGATTAGCATGAAGGAAGGTTTTAGGTATGCTGGCAGCTCAACAAAAGATCTTACCTCGACCACCAATCACTTGGCTAAATTGGCAGTGCGCTGTACTAATTTTATCAGAATGAAGTTTCAAATAAGTTGGAATCTTGAAAATATAATTACATCAAATGTTTGGTGTGAGAGCCTTGTCTTCTTTTATGATCATACCTAATTTGATCTGGTTTAGTGTGGATCTTATTAAGTCCTCTAGTTAGAGTAGGGTTAGCTTTAGATACTGGATGATTCAAGTGAAAAAAAAAATCTGTCTTAACAAAAAAAAAAGATAGAAAGAAAGAAGAAAAAATCATGTATAAGTCTCATACGGCTTGGGTATAATTTAAAATTATGATATAAAGATAATAATACTTTTATTAAAATATATTATATCAATAAAGTAATTTACAACTAATGTATGTAAAATTATAATTGAAATAAGTTTCATGAAATTTAAAAAATACATTCAAGATTATAATTTAAAATTAAGATGCAAAGATAATAATTCTTCTATTAAAAATAGATATCATTGATAAAATAATTTACATCTAATAGATATATGAAGTTGCAATTGTAAAACAATTGAAGTAGTAGTTATGAATTATTAATAAATTAATTATAAATAATTAATGTTAAACTTTGCTAGTAATACATACTCAATTTAACCATTAGATATGTGAAATTATACTTATAAAATGTTGAAATGATAATTCTAAATTATTGATGAGGTAATTATAAACAATTAGTATTAAACTTTATTAGTAATGCATGATTGATTTAACTGTTAAATATGTGAAGTTTTGATTATAAAATATTGAAATGATATTTGTAAATTATTGATGAGGTAGTTATATACAATTAGTATTAAACTTGTAATGCATGATCAGTTTAACTATTAAATATGTGAACTTACAGTTATAAAAAGTTAAAGCGATAATTATAAATAACTGATGAAATAATTGTAAATTACTTTTCTGACATAAGGTATTTTTAATGGGGATATCATTATCTTTATATCTTAATTTTAAATTATACTCAAATTTCAAAAGAGTTAATTGTACTTTTTAAATTTTATAAGATTTATTTATAAATAAATATGCTTTACGAGATTAACATGTAATTTTCGCAAGAAAGAAATAGCAAGTCACGGTCAAGGACCACATAGTGGAGATACAACTCAGGTAAGACAATGTGGAACCGCACTTCGAAAGATATATGAATGGAACTAGATAAGGCTAGCTATTTTGGTACACCTGTCAAATTGTTTTTATTTTTTATTTTTTTGCGTTGGTAATGATTTGTTATAGGCTATTTTTTAGAATCTTCGAACGTTGACGTTTTACAAGCAACCAGATTTTTTACTAAATAAGTGTGAGTTCGTCAGTTTTTTATCATAATTTTCTTACATGTAAGTATCAACATATAGTTTAGAATGACTGTGGAAATCCAGAGCCAATGTTTAAAGATTAAAAATGATGACCCTTTTCAGTTCTTAAATATAAGAGCACTTGAGTAAATGATAGATGCATGATATGTAGTAGGTGATGCTATCTTGATTAACACATCGATTGATTGAGATGTCTCCACTTTGTAGAGGTTCTGTTCCTCAAACTCTTTAGAAAGTAAATAAGCACCGTTACATTCAGAATAATTATTCTTATCTCTAAGGCTTTGAGATTCTTTTTCATCCTTTTTGAGCGGTGGAGTGACATGTATGCATATTTCCCCACATACAAGGGTGTGGATGAAATCATGGGCAACATGTGTTTAGAGTAGTTAACAAATACGTCCATAATTGCTAGCACACAAGCCATATGAAGATAATTAGATTTTATTTGTAATCACCTACTTTCATGATGTAGAATTCTCTTAGAATCTGATATGAACTGGTTTTTGTATCTTTTTGCATTTTTTTTTACATGGCCTTGTATTTATAAAAAAATCAAAGTATGGGCAGCTACATGAGCATAATATATCCAATCTAAATATTTAGTGAGTTAGTTATAAACAACTAAGGATAAAAGACAATTGGTGACACCTTCCTTATCTTTTATTGTATATATTGTTCCTTCTCTTTGATGAATGAAAGTATTTCAGTTTTTGTTGAAAGAAAATTTACGGAGCTGACAGACAAGGGGATTAACAAAGCAGGGATATTCGTTGGTAAGGTTTATCATTAATTCATTACAACGTAACGGGGAGTAATTCCAATGGAAGAGCCTCATCGGTATTAGGTAGGAGCCAGATATGAAGACAAAGAAGTGTGACCTTTTTATCACAAATTAATAGTTTTCCAAAAAAGAAACAATAAGTTATTTTGAGGTATTACAAAAGAATAGAACCTCACACAACGTAATTTTAATTTTAATTTCTTTTCTTATCAACTATAACATGCACGTGAAAGCATATTACATGAACAAATACAAGCTACAACAAAAAGAAAAAATAATTACGCCATCCAGACATAGCCACAAGGCTTGTCTTGTTCGTGATCGAGCCAAGGAGTGTGACAAAAGTGAGCTTGTTCTTGTTCAATCCGCCAATTTATCTAGCAGTTGATTCCACATTGTTCAGAATCAGGACCGGTGACTCGGGTCGTAAACGGGTCGATCCGGACCCATAACAAAGAGAAGATGGAGGCAAGTAGAATGGACCAGACCACAACAATGGTTGGCGTCCGGTTCTGCCTTCCCATGAGACCTTTGAGGAAAGGGTAGAGATGGATGATCACCCAGAATGCGAAGAAGAGCTTACCAAAGAGTGGGCCCCACGACTGGTAACCACTGTTGATGGCGTAGGAGACGCCGGCGACTACTCCGACCAGGTTTATGATGAGAAGGGTGGTGGGCGGGATGAGGAGGGTGGTCCATTTGAACATGTAGAGTTCAGCAAAGTCGCCTTCTTCATCTGATGCTTTAGATGTGACGGTGAAGTTGGTGTCAATTCCGGCGAGTACTTTGAGCAACCCTTGGAACACGGCGAAGAGATGGGCGGAGACACCACCGATAACCCAAAACTGTTCATTCCTCCACCACTCATCGATTCCAACACCACTCCACCTCATCTCCAGGATACCAGTTGCAAAAATGGAAAGAAAGAGGGAGATAAACCATATACTTGCAATGTTGCTAATCTGCAACCAAAGCAGAATGAGTTATTAGTATTAGCATATGGATCTTTACAAGGAGGAATTCATTTTTGTTTTGTCCATTTGTTTTCATCCTCTCTAATAAGCATATGAGTTGTGTTTTTTCAACTTTTCATGCCAAGTCAAGTCTATTATTCATTGGCAAAGTGAATTAAGATATCCCACCCACGGCAATCAGTTGGTAAAGAAAGAAGGGGGGAAACTATGATCATCAAGACACATGCTGAATCAAAATTACGGAGAAAAAACAAACCTGTGGGATAATGAACTTATTTGTGAGGAGACAGATGGCTGGCAAGGTACAATACATGAGGAGGGGAATGGAAGTGATGGGGTAGATTGTGGTGTTCACATAAGCGAACCTCTCAAGCCACTTGAGCCTTCCACTATAACCATACCAAATGGGGCAGTGTCTACTTAGAAGAATTTCCACAGAACCCAGAGCCCATCGAAGCACTTGATTCAGACGATCTGAAAGATTGATAGGAGCAGAACCTTTAAACGCTGGCAGCTTGGGCATGCAGTAAACAGACCGCCATCCTCGCGCATGCATCTTAAATCCAGTGAGAATATCTTCTGTGACAGAACCATAGATCCATCCTATCTGTATAAAAGAAGACAAATAATGATCTTCAGAAAATTATTCTATAACTACTATAACAACAATCTTATCCCACTAGATGAAATCGGCTCCATGGATCACATTACATCACTTAGTTCTATCAAACGACAACTCTTCAGGTATATTGTTCACTAATTATCTTCCGATGATTAATATATAACTGCATTATATAATTTAAATAAAGCATCAGCCTGAGGCTAGGCTTCCCAACCTTAATCACTTCCTTAGTTCAATTTGAACAAAGGCCAATGGATTCAACAACTAGCTCAATTTTTAAAGAATTTACTTGGATGCTGAAATTGACGTGATTGCGTTCTCATGTATAAAACAATGAGTGATATCTTCCCTATTTTACATACGTTTCAAAACATTGGGGGGTGAGCCTTTGGCTCAGCGGCTCGCATGTTTTTCCTACCAGTAGGAGGTTGGAAATTCGAACCTCCTCACTGTATAGTATGTGTGCATGTTTTTAAATAGCATGTGTAGCCAAGAAAAAACTAATCTATTGGAGATAATTTTTTCTGTGGAATTGGAGCAATAAGAAAGAAAAATAGAATTTAACATAAGAAAACACCATACCTCAGTTCCCCATTCTGACTTGTCCTCGTAACCACAACTAATAACATGAATAGCCTCCTTAAGAAGAGTTTCTGGGGTAGCAGACTGGGGAACACCACCATTCTCCATAAGTGTAGATGCAACAAAAACAGCAGACTGACCAAACCTTTTCTCAAGGCTCATTTGTGACATAAGTAGTGTCTTCTCATCATCAAATCCAGAACCTGAATATAAAATTGCACATATAAGAGGTAACGTTTAAGTAAATGAAATCAACTGAAAGAAATCAATGCAACATATGCATTAGGAGCTTGAAAGGTACATAGTAACCAGGAGAAAAATGAACTACGAGGTATACCTTCAACTCCTTCTTCTATATCTTCTAGGTTGAAGATGGGCACAGTTGGGTCAACATTTTTGCCAGGTTTTTTCTTGTCTGAGCCTTTCTTGCTAGATTTAGACTTCTTCTTTCGATTTCCACCACAGAGAGAAGACAATCCCAAGTTTCTTATGCTTGGGTTTAACAGGAGGTTCATAACCATACAAGGCTGTTCTATTGAAGACACATCCAGTACCGACATACACAGGTCCTTGAATGCCATCCAAACCTCTCAAGTTTATCTGTCATCCATGAAGAAATGAAAAAGAAAACTAAGTATAACAAAGAAGTTAAATCACAGCCAATATATGAAAAGCACAATAGTGATGCATGCCACATGAATTCAAACCAAGGAACGAGACGCTTGACATTAGAAAAAAAATGGCTGGATATGAAATTGTGTGATACTTACATCAAAGAAAACAGTGTTACGATTGGCATATCGATCATTCCTATCAATACCATCAAACCTTTGAGGGAACTGAACATAGCAAACATTTTTCCCAAGGTTGGGATCCATCATAAAACACATAGCTTCCCTCAAGGCCTTGCTGTTGTTTATGTAGTGATCACAATCAAGATTCAATAAGAAAGGCCCATTAGTAAGGACAGCTGATACACGAACCTGCAACAGTTATAATGTTTTCCTAAGGTTAGAAAAGAATTTGATGGGAGAAAATAAATTTCCTTGCATTCTACTGTTAACATGACTCACCAGCGCATTCATGGCACCGGCCTTCTTGTGATGCTGGAAACCTGGACGCTTTTCACGAGAAACATATACTAAGCGTGGTAGCTCATTACCGTCAGTGTCAAGTCCTCCACTTTGGCCCAAAAACACCTGGAAATACGGGATGCAATCTTAGTCGTTAAATGAAATGAAAACCTGCACTTATATTGCATTGCAATTAAGGCTTCTTCTTGTTATTGTTGCTGTTATTTTACATTGCAACTAAAATCATATGAATTCACCACATATGACATTCCCATACATAATCAACTGAATAAACAAACAAAAATACCGTCTAAAATTAACAGACAAGCACATGGTTTCATCACTAAAACATGCAGTACATCTAGCAGGTGAAATACAACAGCTCGTAGCAAGTCATCTAAACTATGAGAAATCACCCAAACCAAAATAAAGAAACTACCTGGATCATTCCCGGATGGTCTCTAGTGTTGTTTCCAGGCCATGGAGTGCCATCTTGCATTACCCATCCTTCTTCAGGAACTTTCTGTGCCTTTGCAACAAGTCCATTAACACGGACTTTGAATTCTTCATAGTCTCTCTGTGAAGGAAGGCAAGGCAGAAGCTAAATAGATGTCCTTGAGGAACTTTAGCACAAGCTAGTCGCAAGCGTGTAAAAACCAAACTTTTACCTTCATGGCTCTTCGTTCTTTGACAAATGATGGATGAACCTTATCCTTCAAGTAGTCAACCTTCTGCGCGAAGTACCATTCTGGAGCCCGAGGTTCGATAGTGTACTTCTTGCAAAAAGGAACCCATTTCCTGGCAAACTCTGATGTCTCAGCTAGTGCTTCAAATGTCAACATAGCTGCACCATCATCAGATACATAGCAGGAGACCTTATCAACAGGGTAATCGACTGCAAGAATGGATAATACAGTATTGGCAGTCACGAGTGGGGGCTCCTTTAAAGGATCAACAGTACTAACAAAAATGTCAACAGCTGCCAGTTGTGATGGTTCTCCTTCCCGTTCGTACCTGTCACTCATGATTTGTATAAGGAAAAACATCAGATTGAGACTATAAGATACATGGAAGTATTCAGTGATCAATTGCTTAGATGAGGCAAGCGAAAAACATAATAATCTGAACATGACCCCACCTGAGTGAGAGCCTGTCAAGATATGTTTCGCGGTTCACAGGGAGCCACTTAGGGAACTGATCTAAAATCCAAGATATGGCAAACCATATCTCACATATGACCGATATCAACCACAATGCATATGCATTTTGTACAGGATTTGTTATTCGGTAATGCAAAAAAATACAGAGGATAACCAGCCGCAGAACAATGACCATGCGGTACGGGTTAATCCTAGATGATGGAATAGAAACCTTCCTTGAGAGTGGTTGTCGAGCTTCATCATTCCTAAAACACAAAAAGATAGATTAAATAGTCTTTTCACGCACAGTGATCTGGAGACCAGATATGATTTGAATCATTAATAAAAATCAGTAAATTTGAAATTCAAAATACAAGATGTTCAAAGCAGCCAATTTCTAACAAGTACCAACAGACCAACAAGTAAAGCGAAAGAAGCTAAAAACAGAAGTAGAGCAGCAGTTTTGTTATGGTTTGTTGAAGAGAGCACTCACAACAAGGAATCATCCATGAGCACATCAGTGCTGGCATCGATATCTCCTGCTCCTCTTTCAGAAGTAGCCTGGCCAGTGCTCATTGGAACAGCATTCTTTTCCTGCTTCATCTTCCAGCCATCAACCCTCTCTTTCCATGCTACATTACCCATTCCTGCATCCATGCCCCTAATATTTGCTGCATGAGGAATACAGCCAACTACCTTAAATCACTTTAAGATAGCCACACAGAAACATAACAAGGTATAGACAACCAACGAAATGTGCACAAGGATTAAGGGTACAGAAGGAAAGAGAGAAACGCACGTGATTGATTAATATCAGATGAATATGTCAGATTATGGATCCGTTTGCCACCACCAATTCCAGGAGATGCCATTGAGAGCCTCTCAGGTGAGGCAGCTGATAATTCTCCAGAGACCTGAAATTGAATTCAAATCCCACTTATCGATACTGAAGGAGAATGTGCAACGTTTTCGGGCAGAAGAGTTTGGAAGGAAAACTATTATTTGCCAAGCTGATTAAATTACCTCTTGTCCACTGGTTAGCAAAGGAATGTGGTTGTGAGGAACCTCCTTATCATACTTTGGAGCAGCAACCTCCTCTGACTGTCCATGCTTCATGTGCCAGCTTAACATGCGCTCCGATATCTTCTTTTGGCTTTGGCCCTCTGACTCATAGTCACTAGCACCATCAGCAGCAGCAACATCCTCTTCTCTATCTCCTACAACAGCAGGACTTCCTGGAACCAATTCAACAGGCAGTGGTAAGTAGAGTCACATAATAGTACACCCTCTGATTCAAAATATAAACAGTTTTTGAGAAAAATCTGCATGCCAATAAAGTTCTTATTTCCAAAAAAATGTATATTGTTTTCCTTTTTTACCCTTAATCCCAATTACCAATGCACTCTATGATGAGTGAGAGATACATTTACACAAAAATTTAGGTTAATAAATATAGGGATAAATTGGAAAAAAATTTTGACATATACTAGGTTACTAATATTTCGTACTAAGTTTAGCTAAAGAAAAAAGCTTATATTTTGGACCCGAGGGAGCAGCTTTTTAAAATATTCACCGCACATGACCAAGTGAAACAGCAGGTGTGACTTCATGAAATACATGTTGTATGCATGAGTAAATTGTATCTAACAAGTAACAGTAAGAACTAAATGAAAAACCAGGTGGCAATTGAGAGGGCAAAAATTCTGAAAGCATACATTAATCTAATTATTTATGATTTGGTTTTGCAGCATGCACTATATGCACAGACATTCCCACTTTCCCGGGAATAAGTTAACCACTGGTAAGAATGAAGGAAAGGGAATTCCTTTCCTTTTCTTCAGTCTTTTACTAAGTTTACTACCTTGTAATCATTATTCAATAGTTCACATTCTTTTTTATAGCTTTCGTAAGGTAGGGCCATGAAAGATATTTTTAATTTTCAAAATTAATTTTTTCAATTATTCAATAGCTTTTTTCCTCTGTTGGGAGACTATTTCTTATTGAATTGATAGTAACATATTCTGCCATCACAGTCTCTCCCCTTTTCTCCCTGTGATCTCTCTTATTCTCCGTCCCCCTCTTTCCCCTTTGCCTATATCAGATATGTTCTAAAATGAGAACCTTAAATCTTTCTAATTTGGTTCAGAGAAAAGAGGTCAATTCCCTGCCAATAAACTTCACATTATTTTTCGAATTAGAACCATGATAAGCTATTGTGGTTTGCAATTTGCATTATAAGAATGAAGAAACATTCAAATTTGATGAAAGAGAGACATGAATTGCAACAGTTAGTTTACCTTTGTGCCTCTTGTATCTGGTTTTGCACTGAGGACAAGACTGATTCCCATCCTTCCTTTCGTACTCATAGCATGGCCTGCATACAGGAAAACCACAAACATCGCATGCAATGAATGGCTCACCATCCAGAGTCTTCCCAACATTATCACCACAGATCTGGCAGACTTGGCCACCCAACACTGTCATAGGCTTTCCCTAAGTATTAGAAATGATATAGCCAAAAAAGGAAAGTTAGAAAACAAAGCATTACCAATGTGATCATGTGTTCTTATACATAATGAACAGAAATCAGAGACAAGCAAGAATGACAGAGATATTTCTGGAAGCCAATGAAAGTTGAAAGGAAGAAGCATAGTTGCAAATCTGATGCATTCACCGTAAGGTTCTCAGATGAAAATATAACAGTGGATCACTTTTATGCAGTTCAGTATCACATAATTATGTCTTTCCAGAAAAGGAAAACTTTTATGTGTCATGTTTATAAAAGAAAACATGGTAATAAAAAGCTAAAGAACCTTGCATGGTCCAAATTGAAATACTAATAAAACTCACCCCAGCTTCCCCTTCTGACTCCATACCGCTAACTTAATCCGCTAGAAGGCAATAAGGAATCAAACAATTGCTCAACTCAACAAGAGTCGCACATCACTAAATATGGACAATCTTCTGAAGCAGCTTGTTTTTACTGTTGAAACGAGCACTTGGATCTGCATTGGACACCAGAGGACAAGACCATAAATCAGCTTTACAGCTTCCAAGAACCATTTCCAAAAGTCAACAAGATTGAAATGCCTGAGATTTCTCAATTTTCAGCTTTATGTTCAGAAGATTTCATACAAAAACCGAGAGCTAGATTTTTAAACTGTGAAATGTCCCTTATATAGGATGGAGGCAACACTGCTGTGTCCTGAGCTACGGCAATAAAAAAAAATGGTTCTACGCCTTTAAGTTATCGCAAGATCAATAAGCATTAAACAAAAAGTCTACTTCAGAAACAACGTTCAGCACTATCAAAAAATAAATCCGATATTCATTTTCTCAACTTTTGCAGCAACCAAACAGACCAATATTAATCGACATTTACCTCAACACCAGCGATCTACGCCGCCAATGACCAGCAAAACAGATCGAGCACTCGAATTCCAAACAAACTGATCAAAATCCACCAAATGAACTCGCACTTGACGATCACAAAGACAGAGATAGAAAGTGGAAGCAGAACAATAAATTAAGCAATACTCAACAAGAATCCAGAAACAGAGAATCAGAATGCAATAAGAAGAGATCGAGTTGACTGAAAGAGAAGTGAAACAATATAGAGAGATCAAGAGAGAGAAGGACGGCTTTCTCTCTCTTTTCTCTCTTCTCTCTCAAAGGTTGGAGACTTGGGCGGGTGAATGGCTAGCTGGAAATATATAGATAAAATAAGAGGAAATCACTTAACGAAGACGAAAGGGACAATGCAACTACAAAGCTTAGACTCCGACACCACCGACAGTTAAGAATAGAGTACACAGTGAGCTGAATTCAAACAGATCTCGTAACGTAACTGTTGGATAATGAAAATCAGATCTCATCATAACTTCAATCATTTTTATTCCCCTCAAAGTTGCTTTCACCAAAAGCTCCCCTATGGCTATGCCTCCCTCCAAAACCCAAACACACATTTATAGGGTGAGAATTACACACAATTTGTTAAAATTTGACAGATTCTATTTAGTGAAATCATACAAACATAGTTGTTAAAATTCTACAAATTTAAGGTTTTTATATTTTCAGTTTATAAAATCATATCAATTTATTCATAAATTTAGACTAAATACAAATTTGATTAAACTTGTTAATTTACCTTTGAATTTACCATTTTTATGCTTTTAACTTATAAAATTGTGTCAACTAATTCATAAATTCAGACTAAATATAAGCTTGGTTAAACTTGTTAAGCTCGTCATTTTTTTTAGAGTTGAGCGAGTTAATTATATACTATAAAGAATTCAATTTATAAAAGTTATAAGACCTAGTTCAAAGAAAAAAATTAAATGCAAAAAGTAATATTAATAAAAAAGAAAACAAGAATACCAAAAATAAGTTTCCCTAATTTAAAATTTTTTATATCTTGTATATGATAATTTAGCAATGTATATGACTTTAATTTCAATAATATGTATTTTTAATATATTTAAATCTAATTATAATAATATTTTAATGATTATTTGTTAATAGAGGTAAACTCTTATGAGTTTACGATTCGAGTTTGCGGCACAAGTTTATATTATTATTACAAGTTTATTTAAACTCGCGAGTTAAACAGCCTTACATACAAATTTTCACTTCACTTCAAAATAAAGGGATATAAGGTTTTTTAATTTTAACTTGAAAAATGAAAATCATAACATAGAACATAGGTAATTATTTCACAATTCTAGAAAAAGAATTAGTTATCTTTTACAAAAATTGTATGTTTTTTCCAATTCTTTATTTAAGTGCAGTAACAATGACAATTGAAAGTTTAGTAGACATTTAAAAATAATAAATTAAATAGGATATAGTTGGAAAAAAATTATCAAAACCTTTTTTTTTTGCCAGAAAAGATGATACTATAAAATATTCAATATCCCATAAAATGTCTACATTAGTCCCAGCACAATTTCTATAAAATGCCTTATATTATCGGGGTAAGTCATTAATCTTTTCCTCTAATTTACTTTTTTCCTCTAATTTACTTTTTTCTACGATTAAAATTGAGAGTTAATTCAAATTATAAGAATTATGCAGCTTACTTTTAATAGAAGTATTAGTAGAAAGCAATAAATTTTGTTAACAAACTTAGATATTTAACCTACTTTTAGCGCGGAACCCTGATTTTTTTTTTTTTTTTACCATTAACGCGGTACCGTAGTTTCTATCAACTATCAAGTAAGGTATACATGACATATATTTTGGATTGGAAGGAGTGTCGATGAATTGTTTTTTTTTTTTTTCCTTTAAGAAAAACAAGTATTGATGAATCTTTGGATATATATAATACACACACACACACATATATAACTTCAACAAAATTTAAATTTTTTATAATTAAAATAAAATTATATAATTTGGAAATTATTTTTTAAAAAAGTGCATATATTTAGATAATAAAATATTTCAAAATAACATCTCTAGCTAGCAAAGTTGATCTCTACGGTAACTCATTAGTAATTGATTCCAAGTTTTTAGGAGTGAAATGTTTTTTTTTTTAAATAATCTAGGATTGGAATACTATTATTAAGAGGAAGAGTATGAAAGAATAGTTTTCATATAATCATCAACATATATCACTCATACATACATATATATTAATTGTATTACTATATTACTATGACTTATAGTTACGTGTTCTGGCTTCTGCTATGCTTTGTTTTGCTGCTGTCTCTTTAAGCTTTGCTGTTTCTTTGATTTCTACTGCTACTGTGGTGGCTTTTGCCGGTTTCTGTCGTCTGAAATACCTTTGGTCCCAGCAAAAAAAAAAAAAAAAGGATAATCACATTTGAGAATCATTTAAAAAAAATTATTCACAAACAAGAAATTAACAATAAATTTTATTTAAAAAAATAAGTCACATCTTCATTTTTAGAATAATATATTCCGTATTAGTTATTGTCTCTAAATAATTTTTTTCAATAATCCTTGATGTGATTCTTAAAAAAAAAAAAAGAAATTACATTCATAGAGTAGCTAGGAGTGACAATATGGCTCGCATTACATAAATCATCAAAACACATTACACTTTTATGGGAGAACCCATCCAAAAACTTAACAAAAAACTTATTTATAAACAATAATTAATATGAAATAAATTGTTGTTAAAATGAAAATAAGAATTTTTTTTTTCAAATGTAACTTGTTTTTAATCTTTAACTGCAAATAAATTTCTTACTAGATCTTTGGATATATGTGATTCTTCCTGCTTACATCTAGTTTTAATAAATTCAATAAAAAATTATATATTTTTATCAAATATTTATCTACTTAAATTAAATATAAATAATATTCCTATGCTTTACATATGTCTATATGTGCACCAACATATCTATGATCATTATTCTATCATCAATATCAATTGTTTAATATTCATACATAATACATAATTATACTATAAAGTTTATAATAATAATAATGAACATGGTTTATAAATACCTATAATTAATTAATGAAAATAGAATTGGTGATTAGGAGGAGTTTGGTGAATGGAAACAAGTGGGTTGACAAGTCAACAACAGCTGGAACAGAGACAGCGTTGCCCATAATAATTGCTGTTCTAAATTCTAATGCAGTTTGGATGAGAGCACCGACGACAAAGACATTTTCTTTACTTAAATGATTTATAATAAATACTTAAAAATACTTAATTAGCTTTATTTACGATACTTTTTTTTGTCATGTTTTTTACAATACTTTATCAGGGGTTTGGGCTTCAATAGACCAAACCCCTGGCGAGCAGATGAGCACAGAACGAGAACGCCTAAACTATCGTGTAATTAATTGCTTTGCATATTTGGCCAGAGATGGAGTGGGTGTTGTGGCCAAAGGAAAAAAAAAATATAAAGGCAATATATTAGAAGAAAAGATTCCTTTTCTTTTACTGTTCCTTCATTTTAATCGTGACAGAATTTAAAATATGGAAAGCTAATGATGACATATAGACTTTTTTTTTTTTGAATAAAGTATCGAATAGGTATGTTGGGCAAACTTTTTTAAATTTAATCTTTAATAAAATTATTATTCAGTCTTTAATCTCTCAAAATTATTTAGTCCCTTATGTATATCTGCTTTTCAATTGTTTATGAGAAATTAAATAAAAAATAAGAATATTTGAAAATTTTTAGAAACATTATTGAAACAGAGAATTTCACCCAGTTTGAGTAAATTTTATTCACTTTGTATGTGATAATGACATTGGTATTTAATATATCATTATATAGATCTCATGAGCGGGCGGCGGCATAAATTTTTGAAACTAATTTGCATGTAAATTTTAGATTTAGACTATTTCACTTTTTTTGTTTCTTTGGACCAACGATTTAGACTATTTCATATTAACAAACCCAAATTACACACGCACACACTGGCCAATTCTTCATTTCAATAGTATGACGATTTTTTTTGGCCAAAATAAGAGTCTGATCAGAAAAAAAAAACAATTACAAACATTAATAGCCAAAGTTAAAAAAAAAAAAACACTCAAGAAAACCTACACATACAATCTGACACACCAAAACACACAAGAAAAAACA
This sequence comes from Prosopis cineraria, assembly GCF_029017545.1. Taxonomy (NCBI): domain Eukaryota; kingdom Viridiplantae; phylum Streptophyta; class Magnoliopsida; order Fabales; family Fabaceae; genus Prosopis; species Prosopis cineraria. The sequence continues at coordinate 37,489,080 of NW_026555337.1, read as the reverse complement.
ACAACCAGTTTAACAAAAATAAAAAACAAGAACAACAAAAACCAACAAAAATAAAAAACCCAATAAAAAATTATCAACCAATTTTTTTTTTTTTTACAAAAGATACATTCCTATTAATATCATCACTATTCAATGTTTTAATATTGTCAAGAAGCATAATCCGAGCCAAAATAGATGGAGGTGACATCACCAAACCAATCGGTTTCATCTTCCTTTTAGCATCCACTGTAAGAAAATTCACAACTTTATTCTTATCCTTACAAACAAGAGACAAACAACAATTCTTCATATAAGGCCATAAACAACAAATATCATTGATAATGCCATTACTTTTCCAATCACAAGTAACAGCTATATCATAATAATAGTCTTATATAAGACCTTACAATCCCTTTCAACATAGATACTCACAATTTCAAGTTCTTTAGCAAGTAGTAGAGCCCTTTTTAAAGTTAAAATTTCAACTATCAAAGCTGAAGAACCTATCACTTTTTCACTTATATTAGTCATAAAGTTACCTAAATCATCTCTTCTAATAGTCCCAATACTACCATAATCTTTTATCTCATCAAAAGCCCCATCATAATTCAATTCAATCCCACCTTTATCAAGAAAACACTAAGGCAACTTCACTTTTTATTTACATCAACCTTTCTTACAAATTTAAAAGCTTGCACATTATTAATTTAACACAAAAGTCTGTCAACTAAAACATTCACCTCAATAGGATTAAATATTTTTACCTTCAAACACAAATCTACATCGAAGTTGAAATTTTGAATTCTTATCATACAAAAAAAAATTGAATTCTTAGTTGTATTCGATTTTTTTTTTAAATGGAAAGACTCATGAATTGAACATGCAAAACATAAGGTATCAAGTATTTTTTTTTCCCTTAATACTAAATCATTTGATATTCAATATCTAAATTTAAACCGTATTGAACTTGACTAGAGGAAGTCAAATTAATTATTTTTCTTACTTTGATGTAATATATTCATATAAATCTATTATATTATCCGCTAAAAAAAAATTCAATCATGCAAGGAGACAAAATATCATACTTTTTGGGGCTAACCATAGAGGACCAACTTAGGGTCACGATTGAAACATAAGCTAACAACATAATAAATATAGCACATGTTAGCCTGTCTTCATCTATATATGTTGAAGTTTGAACTCCTACTTGCTATAAAAGACTTGTCTTTTACTCTTGAAGGACACTGCGCAAATCAACATTGTGATGATATATACGTTGACTAATGGTTTTCATTAATTAACAACTTGAAATCACTTGAGAAAATTGAATCCATGACATCACACAAATTTGAAATCTTGTTAAATTGAGGATAAAATTTTTCATAAATTATAGACATATGTTTGTTCTTTTTTTTTTTAATGTGAAATGGAATTCTCTCAACAAAATGTAAAAACACTACATACTAAACAGCTAACACAAAGCAAAGTAAAATCCTAACGAAAAAACTAGCACAGTCCACCAAGACTAACTAAAGGGTGCATTGCAAATATAGTAGAATCAACAATCATATTATGGGCAAACTCAGCAAAAGATCAGCTATTATCTTCCCCATACATGAAATGAAAGTTAACTAACCAATTTTTTTGAGCAAAAGTCTAGTAGAATTAATAATGTTTTGAAAAGGATAGTAATTATGGTTGTCCCTTGTGATACTAGCAATGGCTTGTGCACTATTACAAAAGACATCCACAATCTTAAATTCATTTTGCCAGTAAAATTCAAGACCTTTGAAAATATCATAAATCTTTGCAACTATAGGTGGCACTCATCCCAACCTCTAGCTAAAACCTTGTATCCAAATGCCATTTTTGTCTTTTAATACACCACCTCAAGCACTTTGGCTATCCTTGAGCATAGATCCATCTATTTCCAACCTAATAGCTTGCATATTGTTTTCTTGTTGTTCCAGCCAATGTTGTTGGTGGTTTGACTTAGCAAGCTGATGTTGTAATCTTAAATTTGCAAGAATCTTGAATAGCACAAATTGTGGTTCCTCAACTTTCCATTGGCTATTACCTTGGAAACATAAGTTTACATCTATTCTTCCAGATTTCCCAGCAAAATGAAAGTAAAAAGAGTGGTTTATGGTACCACTTCAGTAAAGTTACTTTCCACTTGTTCATTCATATTCCACTTCAGCCATTCTCACTTGTTGAGATTGTTAAATTCATCCACTAGATCAGTCCACACCAATCTTCCCTACTTATGTTTAGCATGTTGGTGGTCTCAAAAGAGGTGTAAGGTATCTTCCATCTAATTACACCCAAAAGGGTAAGGGCTTGTAGTTGAGAGGCTTCTTTTGTTCTTGAAGGCCGTTGTATGAACTTTATAATGTGCGAACAGCCATAACAATGTCTTCATCTTTTTTAGTATAGATAGTCTCCAAATTTTCCTCCATAAAGGGTCTTTAGATTCCTCTATACCTACACAAAGAAAAGAATATCCGAATTTAACTAAATAAATGCCATCAGTGGAAAAGAGCCATATGTGTTTATCCTCTTTTCTCTCCTTACGGGAACTCTTGTACTGGTACTAAGGTCCACCATATGCATAGACAGCCATAGTATCATTTTGAACATATCTCGACAACCTAACGGTAAAACATAGTCTCTCACCTTCTCATTAACATCAATAAACTCCCTATCTGTCTCCATGAAGTCAATAAGTGGCCTCTTAAGAAGAGATCACCTATCAAACTAAAAGGAAGCTTGTTTTCCTATAATGAGATGTTTACCTAATCCTTGTAGGAAGGTATTCGATACTTTTGTCATACTTCTCCAAATAATAGAAGCCCCTACTTTATGATGCACATCCAACACATCTCCTTCCCTACATTTATATTTAGTTCTAAGCACTCAAACCCAAAAAGCATTTAGATTTGTAACCAAACCCCAACAAAGTTTCTAGATGAAGGCTTTGTTTTGAAGTTTAAGATTTTTAGACCCAAACCTCATTTCTCCTTATGTCTTTATAACACCTCCCAAGCTAAGAGATGAACCTTCTTTACTTCTTCCTTATCTCCCTAAATAAATCCCTACTAACTTTTTCAAGTTCATTGAGGACACTAGAAGGGAGAAGAATGGTTTGCATAAAATAATTAGGAAGAACAGAGATAACAGACTTGGTAAGGGTAGTTTTTCCTATAAAAGTAGGGCAGTTACTCTTCCAACCTGATAAGCGCCTCTTTACTTTGGCCAAAATGGGATTAAAAAGGCTATTTGTCACTCACTTATGAATCAGAGGAATTCCCCAATAGTTGCCCAAATCTCTCATTAGATCGACTACCAAATCTCTATTGAGCTCCAAAGCTCTGTTCAAGTGAACACTTTTAGACACAAAAATCTTAGTTTTTTCTTTATTCATCTTTTGTCTTGAAGCATCATAGAAAAAAGAAATACACCTATTCATGCATTGAATTTGGCTTCTAGAGGCTTCCCTAAAGAGGACCAAATCATTCACACAGAGCAAAAGTGACAACGGAGGCCTATTCTTAACATGGTGTATAGGGTTCCATTCACCCTTCGAAATGTCTTCCTCAATGACATGACTCAATTTTTTCATATAGATGGTAAAGATATAAGGGGATAAAGGAACACCTTGATATAACCCCCTAGAAGGCTTAAACATCATTGTATGTTCTCCATTCCATAGTACCTTGGTAGTTGGGGAGCTTATAAATGCCATGATAACTTTGCATAGATTTTCTCTAAATCCCACCTCTCTCAAGCATTGGTCTATAAAAGACTACTCAAGTATATCATAAGCCTTTTTCAAATCCACTTTTACTACCACAAATCCATTCTTTCTAGACTTCCTCGTCATTGTATTGATGACCTCCTGGACAATGATGATATTATCACTACTTTATCTACTAGCAATGAAGCTACTCTGATGATCACCAATACTTTTACCCATAAGTCCCTTGATTATGTTAGCTATGATTTTTGTTACAATCTTGTAGCTCACATTACAAAGGGATAATGATCTAAATTCTTTCATACTATTGGGTTTCTCAACTTTAGGGATAAGTACAATATGGGTGTCATTCACGTTCCTTATCCACCTTGGATCCCTAAAAAGATCTTTCACCAAAGTTCAAATAGAGCTCTTCAAATAATCCTAGTATTGGTGGTAAAATGCTGCTTGAATTTCATTTGGACTTGGGGTTTTAAACACTCCTATCTCAAAAGTAGCTTTTTTAATTTTATCATTTATGATTGTCCTCTCTAAAGAAGCTAACTCCTCTTTACTAAGACTTGGGTAACGCAAAGGTGTTATCCTTGAGAGAGACCTCTCTATCTTTGAAGTGAAAACGTCTTTATAATATTGAATTGTCACATTCTTCAACTCTTCTTAAGCAAACACCCAATTGCCTTGAGAATTTTTTAAGGCTTCAATTTTGTTTCTCCTTTTTCAAACCACGGTGTTAGTATGAAAAAATCTATTGTTTTTATCACCCCAGCTCAACTACTTACATCTTAATTATTGGTACCACAACAGTTCCTCTTGTGCTAAGAATTTATTATATTTTTTTCATAAATCAGCTTCTACTTGTTCAAGTACTGGGAATCCCTCATTTTATTTTAAATATATGTTTGTTCTAATCTAATGAATCATGATCATTTGAATACATGATTTCGGGTTAGAATTTGCGTGAATGCATAACATGTTTAGATAGCTATTTATCAGATATAATAATGTTCAAATATGTCACATAACTATAAAAAAACTTTAATAAGTGAGGAAATGATGGATATGTTACTCCGAAGGGGAATTTTTTTTTTTTTTTGTAGAAGTGAAACGACATGTCGTTATCTGAATTTAGAGGGATCATCAACTAACGTCGTTTTACGGTTCTCCGCCAGCTCTATTGGCTATTGCAGTATTGCTCCTCTCCTGGGAGCCGAATCGCATGAGCGTTCCGCCTGACTATTGGCAAGTAGGGTTTGGCTGTGTGAGGGACAAGCATGGCATCTTTGGGTTCTCTCAAATCAGCAATTTTTGAGAGAGAAGAGAGAAAACAGTGCGTTTGTTGATTTTGATTCTCCTAATTTTCGGTGTTATTGCACTCGCTTTCTTGCCTAATTCCATTTTAATGGTATTGTAGGCAATACCAGGCACATATTCGAGGGCTCAATGCTTATGATCGGCATAAAAAGTTCATTAAAGATTACGGTACGGTTAAAATATTAAACCAGAAGTTTTATTTGTACAGCATTTGGGAATTGCCCTTAGAAAATAACGTGTAAGCTGTCGTCCAACTTGATTTTTAGGGCCATTTCAATGGACGCGTTGTGAGGGAAGCTAAAAGTATTTCTTCCCCCCAATTAGATTTTCCTTGGTCATAATCTATTATTAAGCTCCAGGTATTTGATCAGGTGTCAATTGGACTGGGAATGGACGCTAAGGAAATTAAGCAAATTTTGAGTACTTGATTTGTTGGGTCCTTTATGTCCTAAAGCAAGTGGATGATGAACAGTCTCCTCCACTTAGAAGGCAGGAGGCTACAATCATCCTCACATCCCCCTTTATAGTAACTAGAGCCATGGATCTTTTTCCTTCGCTGAGAGCTGGTACCATCTCATAAAAAGATAGGTTCCAGGGGTCCGGTAGTTCACTCAGGCGATATGTTTTATATGCCTTCTGTGGATTGCTGAGCATCATATGTTGGGCTTAATAATTAGTAATTACTAGGGGGAAAACTTTAATTAGTTTTCTACAGCCTGAGTATGGCTGTATTATGTTTTAGTAAGTTTCCAAGTTCTAAGAATTCTCTGGTGGTTTTACAGCTAGCTTTTATGGGAAAGAAAAATCATCCAACTTTCGTGTGCCTATTAAAACAGATAAAGACACACTGAGAGAAGGATATAGGTAAGTTCATTCATGGTTTCTGGTCTCCATTTGTTTGCTATATTACTGAACCCCGAAGGCCTGAAGCTTATCTCAATGTCAACTCCTGTTGCCCGAATTTCTGATGTTGTTAATTCAAATGTAATGCAAGATTCATACGCTCTGAAGAGGATGATATGAATCCTTCATGGGAACAAAGGCTGGTGAAACGTTATTATGACAAGCTTTTCAAAGAGTATCCTTTACAACTTGATCACTTGTTTTACTGAATTTATTGGTATTGAAAGAGAACCGGCTGGTATTTATTTGTTTCAAAATTTTTAAAAAATTTTGGTGATACTTGATGTAATCTTAGACTTTGTGCATATCATACTATATTGGTTTGTAAATGTGTGATAAGAAACCAATGCTGACTTATTCCAGGAGGAAAAAAACAAAAACTGAATTAAGTTATTGTTTATTGTTTATTGTTATTCATTTGAATTTTGAATTGTTTAGTTAGAGAGACTTTAGGAGCAGAATAAGGGACCATAACCTCTGTTGTGGTTAGTTAGTGATATCTAGCTGTTTGAGTAATTTTAGGAGATTTTGTTCTGTTTCAGATATTCAGTTATTGTAATCAGTATTATATATATGCTAACTACGTTGAAGGCTAGTCATATCAGAAATAAACTCAGTTTCACCCATTGGAGATTCTCCACACTTATGGCTGTTAAGGAGTTATTAAGTGAGATTCTTGCTTGATAATTTCTTATTAGAATTTCTCTTCTTCATCTATTTTCCTTATCAGTTAGACTCTTACCAATGTGCCTATGAGAAATTTCAGTGAGTAATTTGTTTACTTTGATCATCCTTGATGCTCATAGTTCTGTGACTTTTAAAATCATGTGTTGCTTCTTATTTCGTTTTCCCTAAAATGTTCTAATTTTTTGTGGTGCGGAATCTTCCTGTTTGATTGTTTCCTTAATTGAATATTCTAAAGATACTGCATTGCTGATATGTCTCAGTACAGGAGTGGCAAGGTAATTAATATCTATGGAACTTATTCTTGCTGTATTTCAAAATGCTGTCATTCTTTTGTTGTTTCTTTATATTTTTATTTCATTGTGTTGTTTGATCACTGATACAAGGGGTTTAGTGTTTGCATTTGCTACCTGATTCCCTACTTTTGTTCTCAAGGGTGCCTTGAGACATATAGAGGTTTCTACTTTGGGCAATTCTTGAACTCATTGTATGCTTCAGCCTTCAGGTTTAGGGTGATTGATGCATGCTGACAATATTATCTGCTTTTTTAGTTTTATAATTGGTGTGTCTTTCTGGTCAGAGCGAAGTCATTTCTTAATTTCTTTAATGCTTTGTTATTAGGGAATGTATAAACCATTTGAAATCTTTTTAGAGAGAGGAGATTCTGGTGCAATTCCAGTTTCACGGGATTTTGGTGGTGGAGGCTCTCCTATTTTGTGTCATTAAAATTCAGTGACTGAGTGCATTTTAAAGATCATATGTTAATAATGGCATATTCTTGTAGATTGGCCTCAGATGGAGGACAGAGAAGGAAGTAATATCTGGCAAGGGTAATGATGATTCTCTTGCTGGCTACTGAGGAATCATTTTTCACCCCCTAGGTCTATCTTGTGCATTTTGGCTTGTGTCACTTTTTTAGACTTATTTCTTTGCAAACGAACTTGTCCATTTAACTTCATGTTCAATTTATCAAAATTTATTTGAGTTTCAGGATTTTTATATTGTTAACCTAATACTTGATTTGATGAGATGCAATTTAAATGAATAAAGCTTTGAATCATCTAAGTATCCAAATGCATTGTTACTAGTCCTTTTAGAAGAAAATTGATTATTCTAGTTCATTACTGTTTTTATTTGAAGCCTCAAGAAAAATATATTAGGTTTCATAAAATTATGTTTTATTTACTACATCACCCATTGTTTTTGTCAGCTCAACAAGTTGACTAGTTTCCAAACTTGCTTTACTAAACCTGTGAAAGTATATGAATGCTTATTCTGGAGATCATGCTTATACAAGTACTTTATCTTCAGATTTTCTTGTCTATTTCATTTGTGCTGTTATGGAAATAGTTGTCTCAAGTTTCTATGGATTTTAAAAATGGCCAGGAGCGTGATAAGTTTTAGAATTAATTGGTTACACAACTTTGCAGGCCAGTTCATATGTGGAAACAAGCATTGTGATGAGAAAGATGGTTTAGCAAGCTATGAGGCAAGTTTTTATTCTTATCATTCATTAATCTATTCCACTACTCAGCTATGTGCCAGTGTCATCACTATGCTTGGTGTTCACATGTTAGTTTGACTCTATTGGCATATGCCATAAAAGTACTTGATGAGAGAATGAGACTGAAGGGATATTGATTTAACGGTGGAAAAAGAGCTTGATAGATGCAAGAAGCAATGAAAAAATTGTGGCGAAGGAGGAAGTTGACCTATTAAGAAGGTTTTCATACGGGAACAAGTAAAAATAAGAAAAAAAACTGTAATTAAAAGATGCCTAATCCTAGTTTTTTGACATTCTTTTGCTTTTCATATGATATCTTTTTCTCTTTCAATTTCTTATTTTTTAAATGGGTTACACACTCTATCCTGTCAAAAACTTTTGCCTGGAAAATGAGTCATTGTGGTTTGCCTTATCTCGTTTGATGTTTCCATATCTTTGCATTCTTCACAGGTGAACTTCTGTTACTTCGAAGCTGGGGAAAACAAACAAGCCCTAGTTAAGTTGGTAACCTGTGAGAGGTGAGTCATTATGTGCTTTTGCTAGCTTTGTTACTTGTAATCACTATATTCATGAAAATTTGGTTGTTAAGCTTCTGTGGTGAATGTTTGCATAGCCAAATTGTCCCCTAAAAGAAGCGTTTTTGCATTGGGATGAAAAAAAATGCTTTGCCTTGAATATTTATGGGAAATACATTTCATGATGAAACGTGAGTTCATGTTGGAGTTGCTGTGGAATTCTGGATTCCGAAGAGAATCAACTTTTTAAAATCTGATTCTGGATGAGTCAATTTTTGTAGGAAAACGACTGAGGTCAATACTGGTTCTATCATGGTACTTGGTCGAGCTGAATGCTGCTAATGTATCTGAGGCAACAAGCCTGCCTCCCAGCTCTAGGGTTTTGAAATCTAGGTCAAATCTGTCTAAAGAATGCGTTAAATATAAACAGAATAGATAAGAATGATAATGACGAAAAATAATAATAAATAAGATGAAAACTAAAGCAAATAAGCTGTAACCCTATGGAGGGTGCTCAACACTTCTTGGGCTTGACCTTCAACAATTTGCCATTTTGGAATGTTAAACCTAAGTTTTGTGACTGAAACTCTTCTAGTCTGGCCATTCTTATGAAAATTATTTTGTTTCAAATGACAAAAATTAAAGCTTGAAACTTGAATGGATTAATTGCAATGAATTTTCAACCCTCTTATCTTTACCAAAAGGTTTTCTAGTTGTTTTGTCAGCTAGACAAGTTTCATATAAAGACATTTTTCATATTTGAAATTGGATCTAGCATTCGTTCTTTAGCTAGTTTAATCATTTTATTTTGATTAATGTATTCTAGTCTAGCAGGTTAGATATTCATATCAATATTATTAGAAGTAAAGCAATTATGTGAATAAATATCACCAACAATATCCATAGCAAAAAACTTTTGAAAGAAATGCCAAACCATAAAAGGTTGAATTGCTCAAAATGTAAAAAATTTTATCATGAAAATTAACATTAAACCCATAGTCTAAAAGGCATCAAATTGAAATTAAGTTACATCGGGATATATCTTATGATTAAGATAGATACGATTTAAAGGTATTATCCTAGGAAAGTAGTTGTTTTTTATCAAAGTGATATATTTGCGAAAGGAAGATTATTTGAAATATATGCATCTATGCTAATGTTTGATACATGTTCCTTATGAAGTAACTTTTGTAAACTTCTCTAATTGTGGATATTATGCATGTAAGAAAAACTATGAGTCTTATATCGACTTGAGAGAAATTAGATTAGTTATGGGAAAAGTGTATATTGGCATTTCTAGGATATTCAACTTTGAGATTGTGCTGGCACAGAAGATTTTGCATTCACTCTTCTGCAAAAACACTTACAATCAGAAAGTTATTCCGGAGACCTTGAACGGAATATTGGAAATGCCCTACTATGTTGTTTGGCAAAAGGATTTCATTTCTTAATTTTTCATTTTATTGTTGCTAAAGATGTGCCGAGAAGCTTCATTACAAGAGGATGAAAGAGAAAGAAAAATTAGAAAAAAGAGAAAAGGAAGACAGCCGAAAGAGGTTAGGATTTTGTTTCCGTCTCTTTTATTATTTTTGCACACATAGTAGACAAAAAGATAATAGATCGAGACCTTTGATTTATAGGAACCGGTCAAAGAGTGATGATGATTCAGATGAGCTGGACAAAAGCAAAGAGAGGAGGCGAGAAGGTTTGATGTTGCCTTGTTTTAGAAGTGAATCACAGTTTTACTTCCTGAAAATGTGCTTGCCATTTTTTTTTTCTTTTTTTTTCATGTGATATTATGAATAACACAGGAAAGTAAAAACACTGGAGACTAAACCTAAAGGAAAACTAAGCAAAACAACTGGGATCAAGCATAATGTGCTCGTGGTTGTGTATTTCAATAGTTGCTCTATTATTTGCATAGTTTGCAATGTTGATTGGCAATTGATTTTTTATGAAAACAAAACCTTGCAGCATATAAAATATGCAGAAGAGGATATGTTATTTAATGCGTTCTGTAAAGATGCATTTCAGATTATTTAGTAGGAAGGTCTGACTGGAATTAATGAATTCAAGGTATTTTCATAAAAAAATGAAAATAATTTTCTTGGTTCACTGAAGGGAATGGATCATTCTGAAAGCAATATTCTGGTCATTAATTTGCCCCTGCATGCTGTTGTTATATGAAGCTTGAGGCCTATTTGTTGGGACCTTGGAGGTTATCTATGCCGCACATCAGTGTATGCGTGTAACTTCATCTTGGATATTTGGCTGTCTCTTCTTTTGAGGATTTGAGTCCATGCTATCATTAATTTTGTTGGCTGCTTCAGGTGTACATCTGCTGAGCCGGTCCTAAATATGAAAGTAATAATTAGTATGCACCAAGTTTCTCAGGAATTGTTGATTATGTTGATTGTTATCTTAATTTGCCAGGCTTATGTTAGTATAGATATATTTTCCTTGATTTGGTTTGAATGGTGCCTATTCTTCTGCTGGTTTTGAAAATGGTCGTTTCTGCAGACTGGGCTTGCCTAAGTTGACTTGATTCTATCTGTAATTGAATATGTAGAAATCTTTCCTTTTTTATTTTTTTCCCTTGAAGAATGTCTGGAAATTCTTTCTCCTTGCGTCTAATCCTATAAGCTGAGGATTTCTTACATATTAACAGGGAAAAGGGCTTCAACTTCTGCCAGTGATCATAAAATTGATGACGACGATAACTTTGATGAATTTCTGGAGGGATTGTTTCCGTGATCGTAGCTGATTGATTGCAGCACCAAAGGCAAAAGGTATATCTGCAAACCAAAGTTGGACAAGAAACAAGATTTTGGGTTCTGTTAGGGGCACACGAGAGAGGACCACTGGACCTGTAGGCAGATGTATATAGTACGAAAGTTAGGAGATCACAATTGTTCTCGAGGAAACTATCTCCTCTTAACTCTATGTAGTTTACACTTAACATTGTGCTCGTACTATAATGTGTTAAAGAGAGTTTATGTATAGCTTGAATACTATTATTACCTTTTCCAGATGAATATATATTTAAACGTCAAAAGCTTCCTTGCCATTTACAACTCCCAAGCCTTTCCCCAGCATGAATCTTAGTGTAAAATGGCTTCTAAAGCTAGAGGCATGTAAAATGTTTCTGAAGTAAGAGAAACAGAAAGAGAACAGAGTAGATGAGGAGAGAGAATGAATTTCATAAACATTTATTCTTGCGAAAATTGTGGAAAAGGATCTAATTAGAAAATTAATTAGGGAAAAGGATCAGATCCAAAATTTGCATTTTCTCTTTCATGATTCCGCGCCGTTTCTTCCATGTTCTGCAAGTTAGGTTCCTTTCTTTAATTAATTTACTTATTAGGTACTTTTCTCCAATTTTCCCTCTATTCATTGCATTACTTTCTTTCACACTCCAGAATATTTTAATTTTATAGGTTTTAAATTTCTTTTCATGCCTCATGTCAATTAATGTGTAATTACCTATTTAATTCTAATCAACATGTCACTTAAAAATGGGATATGGAACACCAAATTTCATTACCATAGAGGCATAGATTCATCTTCGGATGCCAAAAGAGCTCACAACTTTGAATAGTTTCAGATCCATGGTGAAACAGAAAAGGTGGTGACTTTTTTCATCATTATCTCCAGGGCATTAATGAACTTCCAAAGTCAATAATTAGAATCTGTTGCCACGGATTGGAGTAAAAGGAGGCGAAACATTATCAATGTGGGGGCACACATTGACCAAAACTTGATGCCAGAATGAGTCACTAACCTAAAAATTGAATGTACAGTATGAATGCCCTGAACCTCAAAAATCATCTTTGGAAAGTGAAACTTAACTTTAATTTTATTTTATTTTGTGTGGGGCATTGGTATCCTCTATCCCAAGTCTGTTCTATGTTGAGCTAAGAAGGCTTTAACAAGGTTTAGACTAATACAAATCAAGTTAGGATAGGGCTTTTTTAGACAAAGACTTTACACCACAAAATACTAAAAACTAGATAAGTTAAGGCACTAATTTAAAGGTTAATAGTTAAAACTTTAATTGAATTGTGATTAAACTAATCATAAATAAATCATTTTATTAAATTGGTTAAGACACTAGTTTAACAGTTTAACGGTTTAATTGGGTGAGTTGACCCATATTTTTATACTATGCCATCAATACTATTGCATTTATAGAGTTTGAATTCAAGACTTCTATTTTAGCTGATATAACTCCTTTATCAGTTGAATCAAGTGTCTTAACTTCTAATTTTTTTTTTATTGTGGTTCATGGCTTGTTCAAAAGTACAACAAGAGCAAGGTTGGTTTGTTTTTTTTCCCCCTTTTGCTTCCTTTTGGAAAAGCCACTCATCCACTTGTAAGGGTCACTGTCCCTTCCCCAAATTCTTGTTCAGAAGGAAATGTAGGAGTAGGGTCCTCTGTGGCTTAGACATTAAGATCTTATGAGAATCATCACTTTCTTTGAATTGAGCCTTCAAAACCAAGAAACTTGTGTGTGTGTTTTGTGGTAGACTCACACTGCAAGCATGCGCATTCCTCTTTTGGGGGTATTGAGTGTAAAAAGTAAAACTCATGCATCATATACGCTTGATTATATATGCTCCACTGCCACAATCATGTCATATCATGCCTTGTTCTACTATGTGCTCATTGTTAAATTCCTTTTGATTGCTGAGCAAAATCTAGAGATATAATGAGTTCTGGTACAACCATTCAATTTCTTATATTACCAACTAATCTAAATTTGAACTGGATTAACTTCTTTTTATTAAATCCTACCATATTTAATTAAATAACTAGATAATGCTAAATAATTACTCCTATTTTCATTTATAAGGTAGACAGAGTGCTTTTTTTAGTTATATTTGTAAGTTATGTCATTAAATTTTTAACATAGGTTCTCTTTTTTACTCTCATTAATTTTTCATGAGAGAAATCATATTATTAAAGTATACAAATATAATAGGGATAAAGTTAAAAATTTATTAAATTTTTAGACACAATTAATAAATTTTAAAATTTTTATTGATTCAGTAAAATATGTTAAAAGTAATTTATAAATGAGACTGGAGGAAGTGTATATGCTCTAATGCAAGGGAGATTGTTATGGGAAAACAATAAAAAATCTTTTGTTTGGTGGTTACATATTATATAGTTTATTTTTGTGAGACATAATGAGTATATCCAGCCTAATGTATAGACTAATCTTTTTCAAGATATTTAGGGTAAATGGCAAACCCCTTTTTAATTAGATCCTTACATCTAAGGATTGAGATCGAAATCTCGACCACTTATTTAGATAACATGTTGTTTTATACGACCATGAGTTATTTCACAGGTTGCAAGCTATTTGTCCATAAAATAATTATTTTAAAATGAGATTTCTGAAATCAAAACTGATTAAGTTGATATCTTTTTATTTATATTCATATTTTTTGGGGCAAAAATTTTGCTCCTTGTCATCTTGAAAATCGTTTACATGAGTTATAATTTTAAAGGATCATGAAAATATGAACCAACTTATTCTTTTTGTTACAAAATATAAATTTTTTTAAAAATTAAATTATAAAAAATATAAAATATTTTTAGTATTTTAGGACGTAATTAATATATTTTTTTACGAGTAATATTGATAAATAAATTATTTTATATTTATTTTAAAGTAAAATATTTAATTAAGAGTAAGTATGAAAAAATGATTAACTAATTTAATAGGAAGTACGATTTGAACAAAAATTCCTCAAATTTTTAAACAGATGTAGTAGGAAACAAGACTCACAGACAAATACGACACTACTCTAGAAGGCAACTCTAAAAGTAGAATCACAGAATCAAACATACATTTACCAGTTCAGTTGAAAAAAGAGCGTGATGAGTGTGTGGGGTGTACTTTTTTAATATGAGACATTGTATGTGGACCAAAAAAAATTATGGTACAGTTGTGTATGAATGTGCGTGTGTGCTCAGCTCTTTGCCACCTCAATACCTTCATTCCTTGCCACGTGTTACGTTACGGCTTACAAAAACACTCGCCATCCCTTTGGGGTCCCTGTCACACCACACGTGTCTTCCACTTGGTAAATCAAGGGAAGGGTTCAAGGTATCTAATTTAAACAATTTTCTCCATTAAATAAAAAATAAATTAACGTTTTTGGTTTTATTTTTTATAAATAAATTAATGCAATATTAACTTTGCTCTCCTAAAATATGTTCTTTGGATTGAATAAGGAAGTCTAATAATAAACTATGTGATATAAAAGAAAAAATTAATTATTTGATCATATAATTTTGACTTAGCAATTATCTAATATCTCAAATTTTAAAAATTTAATAAATTAATCTTTACATCTTTAGAAAATATCTTATTCTTCAATAGATTAGTTATCAAGTGGGTAAAACTTAAAAAATTGAGTTACATCAAATTAAATTTTAGATACTAAGTTGTATTAGTAATTGAGTTAAAATTATATAGATTAAACGATGAATTTTTTTTAAAGTGTAACTAATATTAAATTATTGATAAATAAAACTTGATGGATTCGATAAAATTTACTTAAAATTAATTTTTATTTAACCATTGATTATAAGTTAGTTAACTTGTATAAAGGAGTCTTAAATACCTTTTGTTTTTATGTAAAAGATACATGTCATTAGTTGATAAATAACTAAATGAATTTAAAATTTTGTTAATCATAGTAAAAAAATTATTTTATTATTTTTTTCATAGTTGACGATAACTGAAAAAAGATTAATTAGTGTAAACTAAAAATATTCATGGCCACGGAGGTAAATTCGTTCCCGGCACAATACGTCGTTTTACAGCATGCGTGGGAAAAACGACAAACCGAAAAAGAAGGCAAGCTAAGC
This sequence comes from Prosopis cineraria, assembly GCF_029017545.1. NCBI lineage: Eukaryota > Viridiplantae > Streptophyta > Magnoliopsida > Fabales > Fabaceae > Prosopis > Prosopis cineraria. The sequence goes on along the minus strand of NW_026555337.1, from coordinate 37,473,545 downwards.
CGTTCGCAAACGGCTGTTAGTTAGTTGGTGGGGCGTTGACAAATAATGATGATGGCTTCTTCACTTCAGGGACCGACAACGTGGCAACTGGCGGGGTCTACCTTGTGGGGACCACGTATGTCGTTTATGATTGAGACACGTTGTACATCATGAGACAGGTGTCGGCATGCAGGAAAAACTTTATTTCTATATTTAAGAAAATCATATAAGGATCGATAAATTTAAAATAAAGTGTCTCAGTTAGGTTAGCTCATTGATGAGATAGATTATATATTATTATGTCCAAATTGCTCATACATGACAGTATCAAGCTGGTAAATTGTCCAAATTATTCATAAATCAATATTTTTTTAAAATTAAAAAATGTTAAATTTTATTAATTTTATCTTAAAATTTAATAAATTTTCACCTTTACTCTTAATAATATTTTTAAATTTTATTATTAATATTTTTATTTAAAGTATTTAATAAAGGCAAAATATAAAGAGGAGCATTTCTTCTCTCTTTGCCTTATAAATAAAACTAAAAAAATACTCTTTATTTATTTTTGCTTTATTTTATATATATATATATTTTTTTTTTGGACAAAGAGTTTTATTATATATTTTAATTGCTTGTTTTTACTTTATTATCAAACTATACTTTATTAAGTAATAATTAACAATAATTCTTTTTGAAATAAATATCAGAGTTATTGTTTGAGTTTATTATCAAATCTAAATCTATAATATCATTCGAAGGTTTATTATATTAATAAGAGCATATTTACTTGACTAATTATTTTTTTAAAAAAATCACGTTTACAAATTGATATAAAAGAATTGGAATTAATTAGAAAAATTAATAAAAAAGAGCTGAGAGAAAGAATTAGACAAAGATATCAATAAAAATTAGTTTAGTTGATAAATATTTAATTTATAATTCATAAAATTATGAGTTTAAATCCTACTAGCTTATTAATAAATGATATATAAATGTTTTTGTAAATACTATTCGAGCCATAGGCACAACCTGACTCCTTCGAGCATCTTATACTTATGTCAAAATTTAATTTATCTAAACTTTAAACGGTCTACAAAAGGAAAAAAAGAATTTGAGAAGGATATTCTTGTCATGGTGTGTCCTAGTTCTTCCATCACACTCAACTATTGCACTCAAATAATTAGGTTTAATATGTTTTCGTTTGTTTTCTTCTAAAGAGGAGACACCGATAACGACCTTTGCGTGAGTAAGAAATAATTTAAAAACCTTACTTTTCTCAAACCTAAAATTATCCTCCATGGATACAGATATAGCTTGATCACTTTCTCCCATTATCTTGAAAACTGGAAAAGGGGCCAAAAAAAAAAAAAAAAAAGAAGGAAATGCAGCTGATGATTTTCTCAATTTCTCCAGTGGACCCAGTCACAATTTCTCGCCTTTCTTTCACGTTCGTTTAGTAATTCTTTTACCTATTGCTATATTTCTCCAATTCCACCATCCTCGCCTGCTGTATGTCTCTCTTAAGGTGGCAGTCGGAGAAGCAGAGAGAGAATGGGTCTCATTTCAAAGTAATTGACGCTCCAAATCCTAAATCTTCTAGGTCTTGTTCTGCTGCTTCGCAACCTGGAGTAAGTTCTTCAGAGTTTTCTGCTTGTAATTCACGAAGTCATCTATTGCTTTGATTTAGATTCAACAATAACTGACCTGGGTGCCTAATGGAAACTCTGTTTTCCCTGATTTGGGAACTTGAAGTAGAAATTTCCTTCTGGGTGTCTGTTTGATTGGCAAGAAAAGATGGGAAAATACTTGAGATTTGAGTTTGCATTTTAGTAAAGGGAAGGATAGTGAGATAGTCTTTCACTGCGATAAACACCCAGCTGAAGAACCCTGCTTGATCAAGTCAAGTCTATTTAGAACTTAATTATGTCCTTTTATCAGATACCTAACATCTTGCAAGGCTTCAAATTAGTCTTAACTTCATTGTGTTTTGCGAATTCTACAATGGAGTTACAAATTAGGTTCTGTTTGATCACGTGCTTGTGTACCTGTAATTTGATTTCTGTTTTTCTCATTCCTGTTTGGTTTCAGGGAAAACTTGCGAAGGATGCCAGGAAAACCTGATGTGGAAGATAAGAGGTTTGAAGGAGGTGGAGGGCAGATTCAATTCCAATCAGGCATTTACTCTCAGCCATGGTGGCGTGGTGTGGAGGAAAATGCCTCTAAATCATCTGCAGTATATCAGATAAGTGGTTCAGTCATGAATTCACCGGCTAAGGACGGAGCAGATAAAGTTGATTTTCCAAAGCAGACACAGCCTATGGTTTCACCTTCACTTTCTGCTGTTGGTACGTTTTGGTGTCTGTATTTTGACATCTTAGTGGCAGCTGTGTGGTACATCATAATCTTTACATATATCCTTTTATACAGTACAATTTCTGTGATTTCATAATTTTTTTACAACTATCTGGTACTCGTTACTATTGATTAATTCATATTTGATCAGTGCCAAGCTCCAAATAGGAGGTAGTACTCTCAGTGTGATTTTTTCTATCCACAACATTTAAAACAGACCTTGCTTAAGAGACATCGTATATCTTCTACTTAATTCAACCGCCATTGGTAATAACCTGGCAGTTTTTATGCCGAACAAGGGAGACTTTCATATGTTGTATTGTATCCATACATTCAAGATGCCTGAAGATATAGCATGCCATTCAACTTCTTTAACGGTGAAAAGGATCAGTAGTCCCTTGATTGAGGACAAGGAAAACCAAGAATTGATAATATAGGTCCACATTTTTCTTCTTCATCCCTTTTCTCAGAATTACCTTTTCTTCTGTTGGGTTAAAGAACATAAGTGGGAATTAACTAGAATCTTTGGTTTTAACTTAGTCTTACCATGAATTCTGGATGAACACAAGCATCATATGATGTCTAAACAAATTCTTATTGGTTTCAGGTGGAAATGACAACAAAGGGCACCAAAATAACAAATATGTTCTGTCCTCTCCAGCACATACGATGGGTAAACACAGTTCAAATTCCCAAGCCGAACTTGTTGGTCATTCAATTGTAAGCCATATCTAAATCCCTTCACACAAATAGAGGATTGAGGAACTTGTAATTGTGAGTTCATAGCTAGTCAATGTCTCCCATATTATTTTGGCTCAATACCATTCTTTTCTTTCAGAAATTTATTTTGGCAATTTGCTGAATCTTCGATATTGTGCAGCATTTGATTTTGGGTATGGGAAATAAAAAGATTATATAGTTTTTTTTTCTTTTTAATACATGCAGGTTTTTACCTCTTACCCTTACTCAGATGCACAATATGCTGGAATCTTGACATCCCATGGGCATCAAAATATGGTCTGTTTGCTAAATGCAGTTTCAGTAGGTCTCACTTGAACATATTTGTTTGACATCTTTATAACTTGTCCTCCTTTCTCCCCTGGAAAAGAACTAATGTTTTCTTTTGTTTGGCATCAGAAGAGAGTAATTTTCTTTGCATGTATTTTTGTACTTAATGTTTGTTTCTCCATAAATAAAAAGTATATTTTTTATCTCAACAAAATGCTGCTCTACGTCTGTGATTACTTATTCTATAATATATTATTTATCTCTATAAGCACTCTTCATATTGTGAGGCTTGTCCTAGTTTGGTGAACTCTGGAAATTCAACTTACCCAGACTTTCTCTTGCTGAAAAGAATAATATATTCTTGACAACTCAAACTATATGTGGTCCTACCAACGCACTTAGTCCTTTATATATTATTTTCCCTTGTAGATGGAATAGTCATGTCCTTGTCACAGTAACAACTGCATTGGCATTGTCTTTGACTTCGAATTTGGATAATCTGAAGTTAAAGCATCTTTGAAGTAAAAGAAAGAGCGAAACAAGGAATGACAGTTTGTATGGAACCCATTCCTTTTCTTTCCAGTCCTTTGTATCTATCTGTGTCTCTTAATTTAGAATGATTTCACAAGCATGTTACTTCGAAGAATCTAAATCTGGCCAGCCTATCTATGTATGCTATGAATGACATATAATTACCCAGTGTCATGCGGTTCCTTTCAGGATGGATTTGTTTCTCAATTTGTCTTTCCCTCAACTTCAATTCTTCTCGCTTCCCTACGTTTTGCCCGCATGTGATGTTTGTTACATTTCTCAAGATTATAGATGAACGAAATGCATGTATTAACTTCTTGTTGATTTTTTTCCTAATTTCCATTGTTATGATGCTAGATAAATCCTCAGTTGTATGGAATGCATCATGCTAGAATGCCTTTGCCACTTGAAATGGAAGAGGAGCCTGTCTATGTCAATGCAAAGCAATATCATGGTATTTTAAGGCGAAGGCAATCACGTGCTAAGGCTGAGCTTGCAAGAAAAGTTGTTAAAGCTAGAAAGGTATGGTTGACATGTTGATATAGCCATCTCACTCAATTATAGCATTTCATGTTAACTTGCTAACTACTAAGAAGCCAAGAGTATACAGGTTTTAAAAGACGAACAACTAATGTGAGAACAATATAAAATCTCTTTAAATTCTGCAAGGAAAAAAATCCCTTGGATTGTTTATTTCTGTTCTTACTATTTAGTGATTGAAATACTGCAAATAGTCCATGTCTAAGCAATTAATGTGACCTTGGCTAAATGAGCACAGTGGTTCTGAGTGTAGTATTTCAGTTTCTACATTCACAACTCATTGTGTTGGTATACGTGCAAATAAATGAAATGGGAGTCACACACTCACTTCTTTGTATCATTATCTTTCATATGATATTACTACGCAATTGCAGAGGATTCAAACGACATTTACCCTCTATTTGTCTCCCCATGTAAGAGATCATATTATGACAATGCTTAAATTTTTTTACCAGCCATATCTTCACGAATCTCGTCACCTACATGCTATGAGAAGGGCAAGAGGATGTGGGGTTCGCTTTTTGAATACAAAGAAGGTTGAAAATAACAATTCCAACGTTGCTCCAAAAAAGGACAAGAACAGTGGTGCAAACCTGTCAGCAATATCTGCCAATACACCCTCCTCTGATCATTCTCTTATCAACAACGAGATTTTCAGCTCATCAAAGAATCATGACATGTCAGTGTCCATGGCTGGGAACATGCTCAATGGAGACTTGTTTGGTCGACAGAGGGGAAGCATGCAGATTCATGGAACCCCAAATATGGCTATCAAATGAAACTCTTCTGAGTTGGTGGATTTTCTCAGGTATTGGATGGGTTAAGTACCAGAAATCCTTGATTGGTATCTTAGGCAGAGACGGATTTCCTCGCTTTCTACTTTTATCCCTGCTAAGTCTATTATAATTTTCAAGAGTGTTCATGAGTCAGATTGGGCATTACCTAAGCCATGTGCCTAGCCCACAACCTCCATGGGTTGAAAATTTCAACTCATGGCTAAGTCGAACCAGGTCCATAATCAATGGGACCTATGAACGCTCCTATTTTCTACGACCATTATTACCTAATTCTTATTCTCCATATTTTCTATAAAAAATTTGTTTTCTATCCTCAACGATTAAGCAAACCAGGATATGCTGTAGTGTTTTACTTGCATGTTTCATTAGTCTAATAGAAAGATCAAATTTTGCAGGTGAAGAGGCTGAAGGCTTTGTCTCTTCTTTCTCAATAGGAGGAAACCACCCTCAAGGCAACTCATTCTTGGCTCGGTTACTTTGGTTAAAGTGGTTGAGATCTTTCTGTGATTGGTCTCTCCTTGGTTTGCTTTATTTGTTAAATACATGAAAGACGAAGTGAAATAATAGTTTTTATGGTTTCTGAACTTGTTCACTGGGATGCACTTTTCAATCTGAGTACATCAATCTGGATTTAATGGTTACTGACTTGATGATTTTAAAGCTCTTTTTTATACTTCCATGCATTATAATTTCTTCTTTTTTCACTCCACATGCTTTATCATTACTGTGCGTGTGTTCTTTCTTTCTTTCTTTCTAAAAATTGCTTAAAGAATGTTCAGTTTACCTTTCATGTAGGATTTTTTTTTTTTTTTTAACATAGTTAGCTAATCGTGTTAGATTCAAGTATTATTAAGCTCAATTGATAGTAATTTTTCCAAAAATCGTTTTTGCAGCAGCTGTATGGGCATTATTTATCACGTCATCACTAGTTTAAAGCAGTCGGGGTAACGTTGTAGGTGATGATGGACTATTTAATTTTCAGTGTATAATGGATATTCAAAATTTGGACCTTGCGTTTTCTCGTGTGATAGTGTGAGACTGCAGAGGTTATAAGACGTCGTCTGTACACCAATTTAATTGCCCAAAAAAGCCAATTTTAAAAGCGAGAGAAATGATATCCAAGAATCCTACTTGACAAAAAATATATTAGAAGATTTAAGATTTCCAGTTCATAAAATGAAAGCCGCAATCAAGTTGTAAAAATTTATTGCTGTTTTTAAAAATTAAAATTTAGGGAAGATTTTGATAAAAACCTTTCACCATAGTTTATAAAAAAGGAAAATCTTAAATACTTCAAAATTTTACTATAATTTAAGAGCATTGAAGTAAAATTAAAATACTGAGAGAAATGACAATATTAATCTTCTCCATAAAACATAGCCAACGCAATCATGAATTGTTCGTTTTTCTATTGTTTGTTATTTATTACCCTACATTAAGTTATTCATTGACCTACTATATATTGTTTGTCCATTACTTTCAATTGATTTCATTCTAAATGTTGTCATCATGTTAACATGAGTTATTTGTTTCTCTACATATTATTGTTCATTACCCTACATTAAATGTTCATTATGTTACTGTCTGTTATTTATCTTTACTTTCAGTTAATTTCATTCCAAATGTTTTCATCATGTTAACATTAGTTGCTCGTTTTTCTACATATTGTTATTCATTGTTCTACTGTCTGTTGTATGTCCATTACTTTTAGTTAATTTTATTCCAAGTGTTGTCATTATGCTAACATGAATTGTTCGCTTCCCTACATATTATTGTTCATTACTTTATATTAAGTTGTTCATTGTTTTATTGTCTGTTGTTTATTCATTACTTCTAGTTAATTTTATTTCAAATATTGTTATCATGCTAACATTAGTTGTTTGTTTCTCTACATATTGTTATTTATTACTTTACATTATATTGTCCATTAACCTACCGCCTGTTGTTTATCTATTACAAATGTCCAAAAGTAAGGAAAAAAGTTGACTGTTAACTGAAGGTAATTGACAAATAATAAATAATAGGGCAATAAATAACTTAATATAGGGTAGTGAATAACATGTAGAGAAATAAATAACTTAAATTAATGAACAAAAAACCATCTTTCAATAGGAATAATTATATAATTTTCCTTCACAATTTAATTTCATTGCAGTACTCTTAGCCTACATTGAATTTTTGGAGTTTTTAGAGTTCTCTTTTTTATTAGCTATGGTCAAGGGATCTTTATTGCAATTTTTTTTAAAATTTAACTAACTTCATAAATAATTTCCTCAAGATATTATAACGAGAAAATAAAATTTTTCATCCCCTAAGTTTATTTTGATTACTGATTTGATTTCTCAAATTTAATTTTTATTAATTTAGTCATCATTCAAGCTTTAAAAATGCAAATTAACTCTTATCCTCAAATAAGTTTTTTAATTGTGATGTGTTTTGTTTTGTTTTTATTTTTAAAAGTTTCTAAATTTGTTTTTTTATATAAATAATTATATTTCTTTTCATTAATCTACATAATTGCCACCAATTTTTCATTATCCATATCAACAAATTTTAACATAGTTGCCTCTTCTCTAAATTATAAATCAAATTGATCACTGAAATAAATATAAGGGGCTAAAAATTTCATTATTTCTATAGCATATGTTTAACATTAATTTTTATGTTTGAGGGTAATTATGATTTTTTTAATACTTTTAATCTCATTTTTATCAAGTTGGCGTTCATAAATGCAATTTTCCTTTAAAAATACACGTTTTGTACTCTCTTATTTGAAAATATAAGATATTGTTAACTAAAAGTTACAGTGTTTTACTTTAAAATAAATATAAAGTGACTTATGTATTAAGAGCACTTTTAAAAAAAAACACATTAATTAAAACTTAAAACATTAAAATTGCTTTATATTTTTGAAGGAGGGAGTAATCATAAGAGTCTACCCTGTATGAGCTGTGTCCTTTTATATATATATATATATATATAACAAACTCTTGTGAATGAGAAGGATGTGTAAACAGTGTACAGAGGCAGCTGGGATGCTTTATCTTCTGTTACAAGTTAAAACTCTTTTAGAGTTTCGCCTGTGCTTGCAGTTGTTCCTGTGAGGAGAACCATGACTTCTTGTTAGAATGCAAGTACAAGAGGGAAAAACATA